>NW_027494441.1:0-284559 GCF_021521415.1 Bidens hawaiensis
GTTCATTTTGCAAGAAACAAACCCAGAGCCAAGTGAAGATTCAGAATGAACGAGCTAGGAAGGTTAAATCAGTTGGGGGACATCGTGACAGTGGGAGCGTAAGTCGTGTTTTAGTTACGGTTCCAGGTCGACAGTGGATTAAGAAAATCAGTATTATAGTTGTAAAAGTCAGTCTCTACAGTGAAATACTTGCTGAATATGGAGAGTGTTTGTTCTCGGGGTATCTCAGGATCCGGTAGTTTGTTACAGTGGAAGCCGGTAGGGACAGAGAACAGGTCAATGGGCAGTTTTAGCCGTGACTAACATGTTGGAGCTCTAGGGAACTTCATTAGCCTTTAGGTTCATTGATGAGAAGGCGGTGACAACTAGAAAAAGTTTAATGTTCATATTACAGAAGTCCGATCAAGAGTGCAGACGAGAGTGCTCAAGGCCTCCGAGTGAGAGATTGTTGGTTTCGTAGGCCTTGTTGGCCCTGCTTATTATTTGAAGTCAAAGAGGAGACGGGTGTTGATGGTCAGGCCCACGCCCAGCCCGATTTAGATTTCTTGTTTAATAAGATACAAACCCTAGTTCAATCATTATTTATACCGTATTATGTACTTGTAATCATTGTCACTCAATAAAAATATACCTAGTTGCCACCCGTGGAGGTAGACCAGTTTAGACCGAACCACGTTAAATTCTCGTTTTCGTTTATTGCTTTCGTGTTTGTGTTCAGTTTCGTGTGCGTTTAATCCTAACATATGTAAGTTGGATGCAATCTTATATTGTGTTAAACGCATCATTGTAACTGGTAATAGATAAGACCAAGTTCGAGTGGGTCAAACCATACTAAACAAAGAAGAACTGGAACAATTTTCAAGTGCCTTTATTTATTAAAAATTCAAAGTACTTATAGAAACAATAACGTAAGGAAGAAGAAATAATCTTTTTAAAACTACAAGATATTCACATGCTAAAAATAAGGAAAGCAATAATTGGTGTATATCACTTGTCTTTTTGAGTTGGTTTCAAATCATTGCTGGAGTCGAAGAAGTGACTGAATCGAACGTTTGGGTCGTTGGTTTTGGGCTTGACCGACTTGGGCTGGTAGTGTTTCTTCTTGGGCCTAAGCTATCTGGGTCGAAGGCTGTGTTTTTTCTGGATTAATCATTTCAGAGGTGTACAAAACCAGTTCTTTTACAAACCAAACCGTTAAAACAGAATCGATTTGGTTTTTGCATATCAAGCCAGTTTGGTTTTTTCATATCAAATCGGTTATGTTGAGAAACCGATTTAAGCATAGAAGTAGCCCAACTAATTTGGGCCGGTTTTAAACCGATTTAAGACAAAAAAAAAATTGGCGGTTTGGTAGAAACCAGTTTTAGAAACTAACTGGTTCGGTTCGGTTTCCGGTTAAATGGTTCCAAATCGTTTATTTTAATACCTCTAGATCATATCATATTACTTTTATAATCAAACTCATTATAAGAGTGAACTAGACATGAAAAGTTAAAACCATTTTTTTTGTATAACAATTTATCATTAAAATCAAAACGATTACAATAAAGTGGCAGGCAAATGGGCAACAAGCTGCGCCGCAACCCCTTTTTGAATAGCAAAACCAATTCTACTAAAAATAAAGTGTTGGGTCGTAGGAGACGACAAAGTACCATGAACGACACGCTGAACCCTGTTTAGAAAATTCACGGCCTCCGGGGCCATAAACCCAAATGTATCAAAAGCAAAAGGGAGAAACACGTGTTGATTTTCTAAACAGGCTTTCTCGTGTTTGGCAACTTTGCCCGATTCGGCCTTCAACGCAGCCTGACCCACAACAAATCCCCGGTCCCTGAGCCCGACAAGAGGAGACACTTCTGTAAGGTCCACACAAGCGTGTTTCCCCCCTGCCCACCCAAACACAAGAATATCAGCTGGTCGTAACGTGGACCTCCCTTCGAGCGGATCTGTAAGAAAGTTAATTGGGGCCTCCTTTTTTGCAGAAATCCCTGCCCGTTTAAGAACATCGCACAGATCCCTAACCAAATCATGCCTATATTTAAAACCGGGTCATTCTTTGCAATGCACCGCATGGTCTCCAAAGGAATCCAAACAGACTTTGCGGCAAACTGGGCAAGGCTCATCAATCGGAAATATAGGGATCATTAACCGGTACTTAAGGATAGCCCGGTACTCCAACCCCGACATGTGTTGGCCTAATCCTTCAATAGGGATGACCGTTAGAAAATCCGGAGCCCGAGGAGCTCGAAGGCATTCAAACACCGCTTTTTGGCGAGGAGATAGATTAAACTTCGCTTCTAAACTCTGGACGATTCCACTAAATAAGGCACTCGCCAAAGCATGTTGGGCTTTAGGGGGGCGGTGTTGGGATTACCATTGTAGTCAAACACCCCATCAAAAGTCATACATTTCAAAACTGAAAAGACATATCCAAGGTGTCAAAAGGTAGACACACCTTACATACAAGGTTAGACGTACTACTATAGTATTAGTCCATAAGACCTTTTAAATGCATCGTTGTAACAAGCTTATAAACTCTTTCAACTTTGTTTAGTAAAAGTAGGGTTAGAGTTATTTATATTTTAAGTTTTTGATTAAATTTATTGATAAAGAACATTGTTTTTGGAACCTTTGGTTCGTTTTATCGTCTTTGACTATCATGAGTGTCTTGAGTCATTGATTGCTTCCAAAACTGCATCAGTTTGTATCAGACCTTTGGTTGTTCAAATGGCTCTATGTGAAGACGAGTGTTTTCTTATTCGAAGAGTCATTGAGGCATCAACAAGAACATTGGTGGTTCGCGTGCTCATGGAGAAGATCAACGCCCTCGCAGATTCGCCGCCCGAGGCAATGAAGTCTATCCCGACCGGATTACGAGAACCAACGACTTCGAAAACGAGTCTGAGACCTTGAAATACAACAAGAGATCATGATGCTCCGATGGAGGATTTGAGATCTTGAGTTAAAAGGGGAGATGTGAAAGACAGAAACCGAGTCGAGCACCGAGGAAAGTGACGATGAAGAGGAGAATCTGTTTAACCGCCACCCACATGGGTTCTTCGAAGTGTTGTTTTACTTAAAGAAATTAGCAACTTGGAAAACAAATCACCTCTTACTTCTCACGACGAATTCCAAACAAAAATGTGGGCTAAGGTTTTATTTCAAAACTTGGTCGCTTTCTGAAAAGACGCAACATGGTTGTTTATATAGTTGGGCTATTAAAGCGTGTCAAATCCATAGTAAACGAAACACGTAACAATGCTCCTTTCGACCCAGGTGGTACAAGTCAGGAGCCTGGCGAGATGTACGAGAAAGTTGAAGTGTTTGGGCGAGTCATGATGATATTGAATAAGAATTAGGTTGATGTTTCGTTCGATTCGAGCGGCTTTGTTTCGAAGACAAAATTCGATGATGAGTTTTTTCTGAAGAGAGGGGGGGGGGGGGTGTAATGCAAATATCTTTTAATATTTTAGGACTCTTTATTTTAATTCTGATTTTTAATATCTTTTAATATTTTAGGTTTATCTAATTTCCTAGTTTATCTCTATTTGTTTAGTATATGTAGGGTTTATGGGTGTTCATAGGATCTGATAACGATTATTAGGTTTATTTGGTTCGGATTGTTCGTATTTGAAAATTTTAGGACCCTATCTGGAATCCGATTCGATCCGACTTAGGGGTGTTCCTATTCGATCCAGATTCGGATAATCCGAAATAATCTGAATAACCCGAACTAAACTGTATAACAAACATTCAAACAACCGTCTAATTAAATAAAAATACAAAACTAGAAAATTCAAACAAAACAAACACAAAGAAAAGTCAAACTTTAAACAAAAGTCAAAATAAATCCACGATCCATCATAATTCCAAAAAGTAAAACAGATACGAATAAAGCCAAACTTCAAAATAATTAGATCAAGAGTGAAATGAGTTGGAAGAATTGTTAAAACAGCATACGACTCATGTTAAAGTGTGAAACAAGTTGAAGAATTGATAAGACAACATACTACTCATGATAAAATGCAACGAGAGCTAATATTTTTAAAATATTATGACTCATATAGCACACATACAGTGTTGTGTCGTGTGCGATATGATTAAAATGAAGAGTGAATATCTAAAAAATTGTTAAAACCTTACATATTCATGTTAAAAGTGTGAGGAGAGTTGAGAAATTGTTAAAATGCCATATGGCTTCTTGTTAAAGCGTCCTTGACTCGTGTAATACACATGATTTAAGTGTGGGTGAAGAGAATTAAGTGGAAGAGGGTTGAGAAATTGTTAAGCGTCGTATCAACACCCATTTAAAGTGTAAAGAAAAAAAGTTAAAAAATGATTATAAAAATGGTTAAAATGTCACATCATCATCATCGTACTCAGTATATCCCACCAATAGCAAAGCTATGGTAGGGTCTGAGGAGGGTAAGATGTAGACATCTTTACCTCTACCCCATGGGGATAGAGAGGCTGCTTCCGGTGAGACCCCCGGCTCGATAGTAGTTTTGCATTAAGCCTTGGACGTATTACATAAGGCACATAGCACTCAATCATCGGGACGCCGGCTGATTGGTGCATGTACCCTTGTCTTTCGGCTATCAACGCCACCACATGATGCCTGATTAACCTTCCATCACTTTTAACGTTATTTTCACAAAATTAGTAAAATAACGTTAAAATTAGTGCAATTTTACTTTTGCCCACCCGAGGGTTCACACATATATACATTATATGCGCGCACCGCAAGCAGGGCACATGTCACATGATATATTCAATGATTAGAATGTCATGACTCGTTTATGCATTTGTATGATCAACGTGTCATGTGCATTTTTATAATTATTATTATAACTTATTAACAGAAGAGTTGAGAAATTGTTAAATGGTTAAAATGTCATATATGAATAGTATGTGTACTCATTTGATCAACATGTCATGAGTATTCCTATGATTAAGTGAAGAGTTGAGAAATTGTTAGAACGTCTTAGTATGACTCTTTGTATATGGGGCGTATCGCCTTGCCAGACTGAAAATGGTGAGCCATTACTTACAAACAGCCAACAAGACTTGTCCGTATTGTCGTCAAAAACCTTTTTCGATAACCAAATTAATCAAATAAATCGATAGCTCGTAAGTCTTAAAAGAAGCCGATCTACTAACAAAACTTCAAAATAAAATGAAGCCAACCTATTAACAAAGTCTAAACCAAAGCATGGTTTTCTTTCAACCTATAATCCATATAAAACTATATCATCACCGCAAACTACAGTCAAGAACACAACCATATATGATTACTATAACCGGTTCGAACTCGATTACCAAACCCCAGCCGAAACCTGCCCGGCCATGATTAACAAACCCTACCCAAAGCAGTTTGAAACCCCGAACCCGAACAACCAAAACACGAGAACAAAAGTTAATTGTTTTTTCTTTTTTTAATTTCTACTCCGTGACGTTTTTGACCCTAAGGTTGATTGTTGTGCCTGGGTTAGTTAAAGTGTCACGCCATTGTAACGTAAACAAGTGGGGTTTTAACAAACTAAATCGTTATCTAGCGTGTTATGGTTGGTGAAGAAAATAAAAAAAACTAAATAAAATTGAATGGTTGTTATTGGTTGGCCCCACAACATTAGTGTTAATTATTGTGGTAAGTTGGTAGCTAGGGATGAGCGAGGACCCGTACCAACTGAGTACGCCCAGTCGGTACCGACTTTTGCTGGTTTCGGGATAGTACGGCATTGGTATCGGTATTTTACTGAATTTTAGGTATCAAATTCAGGTTTACACATGGGGAAAAGGATATTGTGGTGCGCTTGATCACGGTGACCAGATTGATAAAACGACACCCGAACTACTTACGAGCCTCAAAACTCACCTTGTGGTCCAGGTTCATATTACTTGTCAAAACACATAAACACTTTTGTTTTCATTGGACATTATTTACATTTGTTTGAACTTATGATTGTAGGTGTGTGCAAGCAAGCGAAAGACATTTGTGTTGACGGATAATGGTTCATTATTTACATTTGTACCGGTACCATTTTTCTTAAAAATTCGGTGCTCGTACTGGCTATGGATCTCTCATCTCATCCCAGTGGTAAACATAAACAACACCCCATAACATCGCGGTATAGCCCACCTCAGCTTTAGAGCATGTTTGGGATTGAGTTTGAAAAATGCTTATTAGCTTATTAGCATTTTTAAAAAACCAATAAATTTAAAGGTGTTTGGTAATCATAAAAATATTTCTTATTTTAGCTTTTTAAAAGAGTTAAAAAAGCAGTTTTTCAAAAGCCTCAAATCCTGGCTTTTCAAAATGGCATTTTGAAAAAGCCATTAAGCAAATAAGCATTTTTCAAACTCAATCCCAAACATGCTCTAATGCCTCTTTTGTAGGCCCAGAATAACCAGCCTACTTGATTAGAAAACAAGCCCGAAACCACATGACATAAACTCAACTACCGAATCCACCCAAACTGTATATATAAGACTGCACGTAGTAGTAAAAAAACAAGACATTAAATGGTGACATGGCTCCCAAATAATTTGTTAAAACCATTACATGTTTGGTTTTCTCATTGCTAAAGTCTTTGCTCGCCATTCCCTTAGCGGCGCCAATGTCTAATTGAAAAGGTGTAGGTCTCACTTTATTGGAAGTTACAACCAAGCCATTGTGATTTATTAGAAACTGGTTTTAGAGCCCGTGTCACACACGGAATGATCCAAATTATAAAATTACAAGTAAAACAAATAATTGCATAACGTATATGAAAAAATGTATTACATCTATGCTTATATCTATACTATGTGTACATAAATTAATTTTATTTATATCACAAAATGATTTTTTTAAATGAACTTAATAAAAAAATGCGCATGCATAAACGTATTCGAGAACGCTTTTTCTATTGAAAATTTCATTCTCGGTATCATACATGTAAAATTGAAAGAATTTTGGTTATTAACCAATTTCAGGAATAAGACTTCTCATACAATAGTAGTTCTAACCACTCAGCCAAAATACAGAATAAGTGTCACCTTTATTGATATATTTAACAATTACCACCCATCAAAGGAAATGAGAACATTAAATTGTAACGACGGATGTTCTCCTGGAACTATGTTTTTCTGAGCTACATCATGAAAAATATTTTGATAACTTTTATGGGGTTCTCGACTTTGTCATAGTGACAACATAAAATAACATGTTAACTCATTTAATTTTGTGAATATTTTGCTTCATTTGAGCATAGTTTTGCATGGAATGCTTCCCATACAACGTTCTGATCATCATTGAAGGAAAAGTTAATGCTTACACAAATATTTCAAATTTGATGAAAGTTAGAAGCATTGATAGGTCTAGGGATGGCATGTCAAAAGTGTTTGCAATCTTTTCTTAAATTTAAATAGTCGAGGGAAAAATAGTCAATTGGCCAAATTCCGAACCTTTTGATTATTTCCAAAAATGCCCTTGGAAATAGATTTGAAACTTGAATCATGTTTAAAATTCTAACTTTTATCCATTTGATATTTTCAAACAAACACTGTGCCCCCCTAACAAATTTGATGATAAATCTATCTGCATTCTCAAACTTTTAAAAATACTCAGATTTCACATTTTGACCCGTAACAAATTTTTATCTAAATGTAGTTAACTTGTATCAAACAATCTATTTACCAACTTTTGAACCTAAAATCAAATTTAAGTTCCACAAAAGACTCGAAGCAATACTTGATAAGAAAAACAAAGAAGTTAGAAATGATAAACTTTAACATATATATAGTTTAGTGATTAGCATATACTATCCTTACATTTTAACATATATATATAGTTTAGTAAATTAACCGAAAAATAAATGGATAGATTTAAAGCATATATTTATAATTTATAAATTTATATGACAATTTAGAATAGTAATAATAATAATAGATAAATTGCTTGATTTTAAAAAAATGGATCAACTTTTAAGTATATATTTATAATTTAATGATTAAAAAAATTACTTTGTAAAATGAAAGCATATTCGCGTTTTGTTTTTCTTTACAATCTTTTACAATATACATAGTACAATATGTTAATGATAACATTTGAAATTATATTCTTTTCAATCTTTGATAAACATAGTTTGTTGTTGATTTTTGGATTTCACCAAGTATTTTGGAATATATAGTAAAATAATATGTTAAATTTTAGTATATCCTATTTTATAGGATTTTCATATCAAATAATTGGTAAGATTAAATTTTATTCCCCGTATTACGGGGGTTGTTTTACATTATTTGTTGGGACTAGGATCTTTGATCCTCGAAATTCAAGTATCATTAGCAACTGTCAGCAGGACTGAGGATCCTCAGAGGTTCAAGGATCCTCAACAGTCAATTTCAGTTATTACGGACGAAGTATTTTACTCAGTCTTCCCTTCTCGTCCACGCTTCAAAAACGTTCGAGTTGAAGAAGTAAACAAACGTGGCCGGGATTATAGCATAAGTAGTTACTAGCCGTTATAACTTATCATCATCATCATCATCATCATCATCATCATCATCATCGTACTCAGTATATCCCACCAATAGCAATCCTATGGTAGGGTCTGAGGAGGGTAAGATGTAGACAGCCTTACCTCTATCCCATAGGGATAGAGAGGCTGCTTCCGGTGAGACCCCCAGCTCGATAGTAGTTTTGAATCAAGCCTTGGACATAAGACACATAACACTCAATCATCGGGACACCGGCTGATTGGTGCATGTGCCCTTGTCTTTCGGCTATCAACGCCACCACATGATACCTGATTAACCTTCCGCCACTTTTAACGTTATTTTCACGTGATTAGTAAAATAACGTCAAAATTAGTGCAATTTTACTTTTGCCCACCCAAGGGTTCACACATATATACATTATATGTGCGCACCGCAAGCAGCCGTTATAACTTATATATATATATATATATATATATATATATATATATATATATATATATATCAAATACTAGCCGATCAACAAACGACACTTTAGTACTGAGAGTTCATAGCAAACACTTGTATTCACGATCAGCTATTATTCCACTATTTGTAATCTTTTCAAGTTCAATATAGTTGGTAGTGATAGTTTTCACTACCCGGGGTTTTTGTGCCGGCGGGATACTAGTTACCAATGGCTTTTTCTCGTATAAATCTCTGTGTTCAACCTTCACAATTATTACTTTGATTATTTTGTTCATATAAGCACCAATCCTCATTCACGAATTTGGTTCATTGATCCTTAATCCGATTTTTAACCAAAACAGTTTGGCGCCCACCGTGGGGCTCTTGGTGCTTTAATCACAAAAAATCCTTACCTTTATTCAATCCTCTGTTATCACTCACTCAATGGCCTCTCAAGAAAAAGCTATTCCTACAACCACTGCTTCAAGTGCCCCAGCTCAAGTAACTTTACCACCGGTACCTGGCACTACGAAGCCACAAAAGCCAGTAGCTGTTACTCAGAAGGAGACTGCTGTTTTCTCCGGATCGAAAGCCACTACTGTCTCCCTAACGGTAACTGCTAGTAATGATGTCTCTGTTTTGTGTTCACAGATGAAGAGCTATATGGAGCAGCAGAACAAGATTAATCAGAGGATCCTTTACGAGATCGAGGAAATCAGGAAGACCAAGAAGGCCGCTGAAAACACAAGCCCCATTATGCCGAGGATGCTTGATTTCAGCACTCCGGATTTCCCGGACCAAAGGTGCCCAACATCCACTTATCCTCAACAAGGATCCTCGGACCTCTCCCAGAAAAAATTCTCTGACCAATATTCGCAAGGATCCTCCATCCTTCAACAGGGATCTTTGGGTCAACCTTTAAGACCCTTCAATCACCAATTGCAAAGATTCTCAGCATGTCAACCCGAACCCTTAGGATTCCGTCAAGGATCCTCCAAACAACAACTTCAAGGATCCTCAATCTTTCAACCAGGATCCTTGGGTTTTCAAACAGAACCCATCATCCATCAGCATTCAGAATCCTACTATCCTTATGGAAAAGAACCCCTTAAGGAACCCCGATCCAGGCCATTGGAGGTCCATGAAGGCGATTTCATACCCATGCAAACTACTGCTCCTGCTGGACCAACTGCTGATGCCGAAACAGTATATCCCGGACGCAGCTATGGAGCTAGATCTTTTAATCACATAAAAGGTAACATTTATGATAATCCGTCTTTTGGCACTAACCATGCTAGTATGTAGGATACTAAGATCAACCAAACCATAGCCCGTGAGCTACAGAAGCTCAAGGATATGATATCGAGTGTGCTTGGAGTCATCAAACCTATTCCCGAAGTACCTGCAGGAAGCCACAACATATCTAGGTTTGCTCCACTGATTTGTGATGCCGAAATACCAAAGCGCTTCACTGCTCTTAGTATGAAACTATACGATGGATCTACTGATCCTGAGGAACATGTGGCCTTATATCGTGAGTGAATGGAAATCAACCCGATTCTAGAAAGATTGAAGGAGGCTTGCTTATGTAAGGGCTTTGGCTCAACCCTCACTGGATCCGCCCTTAAATGGCTGCTAAGTCTTCCTCCTTATTCTATTACCTCATTTTCTCATTTGATCAATCTATTTAATAGTCAATTTTCATGCAGTAGATCTTTCAAAAAATTAACTAGTGATTTATATAGAGTTGTCCAACCTCGTGGGGAGCCCCTTAGGCAGTTCCTAACAAGGTTCGGAAGAGAGGCCTTGGAAATTCCAAATTTGGATGTCCCGACAGCTGTTGAGGCATTCAAAATGGGGTTACAAAAGGACTCTCCATTTTATCAAGATCTTGTGATGACCCCTTGCAGGAACGTAGATGAAGAACGAAACAGAGCTTTAAGATTCATCAGGTTGGAGGAGGATCAAAGAATAGAAGATCAACTGAGCACTCCGGTGAAAAATGAATCTCAAGACAAGAAACAAGGATCCTACTTCAGGAACAACAACTCTAAGCCACACAATAAACCAAATGGCCAGAAGATCAATGCTGTAGAAGAGAAGGAGGACGATGAAGATTGTCCAAGAATATTTGATTATTGCTTCTCCGTAGATATGGGAGGAGTGATGCTTGCTATTAGGAACTTGGGCGACAAAGCAAGATGGCCAAGAAAAAATGAGAAGGCACCGCTCCCTAAAGACAAATCGAAATGGTGTGCCTTTCACGAAGACTTTGGCCATATGACAGAAGATTGTATAGCCTTGAGAAAGGAGATAAGCTACCTCCTCAGCAAGGGTCGCCTTAAGGAGCTGTTTGGAAGAAAAAAGCCCAAGAACAAGGATCCTGAAACAGTTTCGGAAAAGGCTGCTCCACCTCCCCCAGACGCTCAAGTTATCAACATGATCTTTGGAGGATCTGATATATGCGGAACCTCTTACTCGGCTGCAAAGAAGTACGCCAAAGAATGCAAACTGGAGAATGGTGAAAGGCCGATCAAGACTTCTACAACAGCCGAGCAAAGAATTATCTCCTTTGATGAGGATGATCGAGTCAATGTTCAGGACCCTCATCATAATGGTTTAGTCATTACTTTATTTATTTCTAACCATTATGTTCGCAGGATACTCATTGATAGAGGAAGTTCAGTTAACATCATCCAACTGGAAGTACCCAGAAGGATGAATATCCCAGAGTCAGAAATTGTCCCACGATCCTCAGTTCTTGTAGGATTCAGTGGGGAAATGAAGAATACATTGGGGGATATCAAACTACCCATATATATAGAGGGAGTAAATTCTATTCAAGAATTTTGTGTTATCAATTCCTTGTCTTGTTGCAATGTTATTCTTAGCAGGCCTTGGATACACGGAATGAAGGCGGTTCCCTCTACCTACCACCAATGTGTAAAACTGCTTTAAGTGCAGTCCTGGTAAAGGATCACGAAGGTAACCAACACCCTATTTACTATGTAAGTAAAAGTCTCCTCGATGCCGAGTCCAGGTACTTTCATTTAGAAAAACTTATTCTTGCTCTAATCATGGCTTCAACTAAGTTAAGTCATTATTTTGAAACTCATACTATTGTTGTGAAAACTAATTATCCCATAAAAAATGTCCTTAGAAAACTAGAAATGTCGGGTAGAATGGCCAAATGGGCTGTAAAACTAAGTGCATATGATATTCAATATGAGCCTAGAAACGCAATCAAGTCAGAGGCCCTAGCAGACTTTGTGGCTGATTTCAGTAGTAACATAGAAGAACAGGCCAATCTTGAAGTCCAACAGCTTGAAGAAACCAAGGATCCTTGGACACTCTTCACTGATGGAGCCTCAAACGTTAAAGGAACAGGATTAGGAATACTACTAAAATCGCCACAGGGGGGCATACTATCCCACTCGATAACTTGTGAATTCCAGGCCACTAACAATGAGGCAGAATACGAGGTACTCATTACAGGTATACAACTAGCCAAAGGTATGAAAATCAGGTACCTTCAAATTTTTGTAGATCAATTATTAATTGCTAATCATTTTTGTTTTGGTCAAAAATTGACAACAGTGATTTCGTAACCAAATTAGTAATCGGGACTAGGTGCTTGTAAAAAATGAAAGTAAATGTGCGTGGACACAATGATTTGTTGCGTGGAAAAAACCCGTTATCCTTAGGATAACAAGCAAAAAACCCCGGGCGGTGAAAACTATCAACACCGGTTTATCAATTACCAAGGTGATTACAATGGTGGAGCTCAAACTTGATCGTGATTACAGAGAATGCGAGTACTATTAAGTCTCGTGTGTCTAGAGTCTCTATTTATACAAAAATAAAAAGCTAACAATATAGCCTATAATTTAGGAAACTTTGGAATTATTCCAATTAGCTGTTAGCCCTTCAATCAGCATGTTTCCTTTCTTGTCACGCTTTATTAACTGAAAGTGCGAGTCTTTGGGAGATCACGATAACAATCTTTGACCTGGTAAACATAGAAAGAAGCAAAAATCGTGTTACATATATAATGTAATTAGGATACCTGTTACCTTTGACGATGTCGCATCCTGAATTTGCTCTGAATAATGTTTCCTGAGGATACCGGAAATCCGTGCCCTAACAATTGTCCCCAAATTTTAACAGCTGTAGATATGCCTTACAGCTGTAAAATTTTTGAATTTTGAATTTCAAATCTTGTGCGGTGGATACTTAATACACGCGTCAGCCGTTTTAACTACTTGCCAAACCCTAGGTAATCCTTATAACTACCCAGATGATTAATATTTATCTCATCTTCTCTTTTCATCCAGGTAACTTCTCTCTTTTCTATCTCCTGTATCTTTGTGAGATCATGAGTCCTAAGCTTCATAAGTCTGGTGTCGAAGATTTCGTATCGTAAAACCTTCTCGCTAGTCCAGCGAGTGAGATATGCATTTTTGGTGATGCAGACATCGCCAACTTGCGGTCTCGAGGATGCTTTCCTCTTCGAACAGTTTTTAGACCTTTCGACGCCGCTATTTCTTTTGACCATGTCTCGAAAACTTGGATCTGTTTTCCGTTTCTGCCGTTTAAAATTGGCTTTTCGTATCCATTTCCTGCCTTTACAACAGAGTTCTTTTCTAGAACGGGTCTTAGTTATGCCCAAACCATGCCGATGGTTTGGAGGACCTTGTTCGTTTTGGAGAGATTGATTGCTGATCATGCTCTTGATTTCACCCTTTCTGAGTTTGCATCTGTGTACGATCTTCGCAGTCATGGATCTTCAAGATATCTTCTCAAAATCAAATATGGTCGTTCCCCATTGGTTTTGAAAAATACTCAGAATAACGACCAGTGGAAGAGACAATTCTTCTTCGTAAAGAGAGGCTCTCTCCCTAATTCTGATAATCTTCCTTATCTCTAGATCTCTAAAAGTAGGATACCTTATTTTGAAGTCTTATGCTGACCTGTTTACATCTGACATTCTTTGTTTTATTTTTTGTAGCCCTGAAGTTTTTCGAGATTGCCCCTCCCACCAAAGAGACCGAGGCCAAACTTGACTCTTTCTTTCTCATCGACGAGGAGGAAAGGACGTTTTATTTTCAGCCAAGCCTTCAAGAGCCATCGCCTTCAGCCGGCTCCGTTATGTCTGGTAAGGAACATTGAATTGTTAGTATAAATATTTTTAGAATTTAGAGATACTAACCTGTACACTTGTAGGTAAATCTGCCTCAGTCTTTGCTTTGGATGATATTGACAGCATGCTCTCTACCCGCAGCACTAGGAAAAGAAAAGCCGCTCCCGTTCCTTAGTATAAGGCCGAGGGCAGTCGTGTCAAAGCTTTGAAAAAGAGGAGGACTTAGGAGACCTCCGATTCTTCTTCGACAGGTGACCTTGAGTTTAATCAGGCATGTCTTTGTATTTTATCCATGTATCTCGTAGATAATTTATGCTGACGTTATTTCAGTTTCAGGGGCTAGGATTGTTATTCCAAATTCAACGATCTCCATCATGAACTCCTTGAGGCCAACACTAGAATTGCTGAGATGCTGAAGATAGCGAATGCCAAGACCGGCCTTCTTGACAAAAAGACGAAAGAGATCGATGACTTGAAGCAAGAACTTTCGCTGGCCAAGAAGGAGTTAATTCACCAAGAGGTAGATCATCTTGCGCAGATCCAGGAGGTCACTGATGGAGCGAAGAAGTCCGTTGCTATCTCCATCTTTCAGTCCCGGCTTAAGATGACTAAGGAGGCTAAGGATGCAGGGTTGGAGACCCCTTTCTCGGATGTGACTGCTTGGGAGAGAGTCCTGGCCGAGCTTAATGGCAAGAATGTGGAGGATATCGGTCCTAGTGGAGCGGAGAAGTCTACAGAGGAGGCTATGGAGGTCGCAGTGAAGGCGGTCGGTGGTGAAGTGCGATTGGGTGATGATAGTGGTAAAGACAAGGCTTGAGCCCAATTTTTTATGTGTTTGTCTATGGTTTGATGTTAGGTTTTGATGGTTGTTCGAACAATTTTTATTTTCCTGTCTTGAACAAGTAAGCTTTAGGATATCTGACAATAGGGAGACATAGGTGGAGGGATCTTGAGTTTCAAGACGAAGCTTATGTCTTCCTGACCATAACTGTATGATGATGCCTGGTGGAGGGATCTTCCACTTGTTGAAGATGAAGCCTAGGCATTGTCTTTTTGTTTATCTGCACTTAACGTTAGAAATGACACAATATTTTGGTTTAATTATTGTGTTCTGCACGTATGCCATTTTTAGATAGTTTATCTGAATAAGTTTTGATCAGAATATGTTTATAAAACGTTTTCATCTTTTTGAGATTAGATATCTTGAAGATAAAGTATCCTGAGGATATACTTCTTGTATATTTAAAAATTATATCTCCAGAAAATCTATCTTTAGGACTTTTAATAAAACACCTTGAGGATAATGTATATAAAATATCTCAAAGATTATATAATTTTAGAAAACATGTATTTGAGATTTTTTAGGCATAAAATATCTTAGGGATAACATATCCTTATGTCTTGAGTGAGTTATCACAATCAAACCAAAAGATCATACCTTGAAATATGAATTGTATAATAAAATTAAGTGTAAAGAGTACCTTTATAGAGATTATTTATAAATCTGATAGGCTTACATGTAATGTCCCCAATTGTTGACTTTTTTAAGTATCAAGCATCTGGGAAGTTGTTAAGTTAAAATCAACTTAGTAATCTTCTCAGCAATCTGTCGAAACAAAGTTAGATAATTCTGGCGACAAAGCCCATTAACTGGCGATAAAGTCTTTTCGCTGGCGACTAGGCCTTTACTTTAGAGACATGAAAATGTCTAAACTTGGGATAAGACTGGGGAAAGTCCCAAACGTATGGGCATGATTATGCCAAAACTTTAGATAACACGAAAGTGTTATAAACCTTAGATAACAAGAAAATGTTATAAACCGTTTGTGTGACACGTCTGCCACTTATCTTAAGGATTCGGTATATAGCCAACAACAGACGGATTGTCAGCTGGTCTGGTCAGCCTGCCTCGAACTATACCCGAATCATCGTGCGCTCTAGGCGTCGTTAGAAAGGTGAAGACCTTTAAATCATTTGAGATATCCGAGATATCATATTCGTGCTCCCCTGGCGTTCGTTGGAAAGGTGAAGACCTTTAAACCTTGAGGGATATCATGGATATCATATTCGTTTGGGAGGTGATCAGCCTCTGACTGTTGTCGAGATAACATATCCTTAGGATAACTGCAAAACACTAAGCTCTTGATGAGGGGTGGGTGTTAGCCTGGCTAACACCCCTCCGATGCTTAAGTTAGTAAACTTGATTTAGAAATAATAGAGTTAAAAAATGTAATAATAGATAAGGAAACATACCTTCCTTTTGAGGATACCAACATACCAGTTAAGTATACTAACAGAAATACGCCTTGAGGTGGATAGCGTTCCAGGCTCTTGGTATAGGAACACCTTCCATAGTGATTAACCTGTAGGCCCCTTTACCTTCTTCTGAATCGATTAAGTAAGGGCCTTCCCACTTTGGAGCTAGCTTCCCATCCTGTTGGGTTAGTGGTATTTTGGAATGCCTTTCTTAATACCATATCTCCTACTTGGAACCTTCGAACCCTGATATTCTTGTTGTAAAACTTGGCTATTCTTTGTTGGTATGCTGCCATTCTGATCCTGGCTAGATCTCTGAGTTCATCGATGGTATCCAAGTCTTCGGTAAGACTTTGGTTGTTGGACTCAGTATCCTGGATGCTGGTTCTTTCTGTAGGGATCACCATCTCGGTAGGGATAACAGCTTCGGCCCCAAACACCAAGGAGAAAGGTGTCTGCCCTGTTGCGTTTTTTGAAGTGGTCCTGTCGGCCCAAAGAACAAATGGTAGTTCCTCAGCCCATTTACCCTTCTTGGACCTCAATTTCTTCTTCATATTGTTGATAATGATCTTGTTACTGGATTCTGCTTGACCATTAGCTTGAGGATGTATTGGAGTTGAGGTCACCATCTTGATTCCCCAACTTTCACAGAAGTTGGTTGTTCTTTTTTCGGTGAATTGTGATCCATTGTCACAAACAATCTCTGCTGGGATACTGAATCTTGTTAAGATGTTGCGTTTGATGAATGAGATCACATCCTTTTCTTTGACTTGAACAAATGCCTCTGCTTCGATCCACTTGGAGAAGTAATTCGTCATGGCTAGCATAAAGACTTTTCCACCAGGAGCCTTGGGCAGCTTTCTCACAATATCCATTCCCCACTTCATAAATGGCTATGGGGAGATGATAGGATATAATGGTTCAGCTGGTTGGTGTAATATGTTGCTATGTCTTTGGCAAGCATCACACCTCTTGGAGAAATCCATTGCATCTCTCTTCATTGTTGGCCAGAAGTAGTCTGTCCTTAGAATCTTGGATGCTAAGGCTCTGCCCCCAGTGTGGTTTCCACAATCGCCTTCATGTATGTATTTGAGAACTTCTTGTGCTTCTTGATATTCCAAGCATCTCAGGTATGGACCTGCAAGTGATTTTCTATACAAAACATTATTTAAGACAATGTATTGGGTTACCTTCATTCAGAAAGCTCTGGGATTTTCCCCTTCTGGGATCTCGTTATCCTGAAGATACCGTATTATAGGATTAGTCCAAGATGCTGGGTTATCCTTAGAATTCGAAGTTGATATAAGGCTAAATATATATAAATCCCTTGTATATTTAATATAATATTTTATTAGTTTTCGTTCGGTTTTTATTAGAATTTGTATATTACTAATTTATTTGAATATTTTAGGTTCCGGGTTTCAACCATGTCAAAAAGAGGGCGAAAACAAGCAAAATGGGAGAAGGCCCGTCGAGCGGTACTTTGGGCTCAGTTTTCTAGAATCTTCTACAAATATTAAGACGTTGGGCTCAGTTTTCTAGAATATTCTACAAATATTAAGTTTATGGGCTTAGATTTACAGAATCTTCTACTAATTTTAAGTTTATGGGCCTTAAAAGTCTATAATAACACCCATAAACTTAACCCTAATCATAACCTGAAAGCCATAAACAAAATTTGGAGCTCAAGAGGTGATCTTTTGGAGGTTTTGAAGGCTTGGAATCATACGGTGGCGTGCTTATCATCCAAGAACGAAGACCACGAGTTTTATCGCGTTTAATCTTTCGTTTCTTTTGTTTTCCACCATGAATTCCTTTATTATTGTTTTGTTTTATTTTATGATGTTAGGCTAAAAATTATAGACTGCCTAGGCTTATGATGAACCTATTTTGACGTTGTGTTTTGATTTGGGATTTATTTATCGTTATGATTTTTATGATTTAGTAAAAGGTTTAATCATATTAAATTGATGCGTATGGATATTTAGGATTGTTTGATTAATTGTTATTATTCCATAGTTGCCTAGATTATTGTTTGTCATTATGATAGGTTGCTATTAGGTCATCTACTTTGTGTTTTTGACTATTTTATGATTTATATGCATTAAGATCATAGGAATAATAATTATTAATTAATTAAACCTAAGTGTGCTGCTAACCTAAATCTGTAAGGTACTAGGTTATTGATAGATCTTTATTATTTGATCTTGCTAGATTTAGTTCTTCATAAGGAGTCCGTCTAGGTTTGATTATCTAATTATTGTCTATTGAATCAATTCGATATATTAAACTGCCTTTGATTTCCGCGCTGTAAGGTAGGATTTCGTATAAAGAAACTAAATTGTAAACAATTGGGTGACCGTAAGCGAACTTGATTTTTAATACTGGTGTGCGTTAAAACTTGTTAGAAATCCATAGGCTTTCTCTTGAGAAGGGTCAGGGGTCCTATTTGGTTTTTCTTTTAAGTGTCTATTTTACGATCCCAGTCCATAACTAAATATTTTCCCGAGTCAATTCATTACCAAAATTTAGGGGAGTCTAGCCTAGGTAGTTTTCTCATCATCATCTTATTTTCATAACAAACTTTGTTTTCGTTTAATTTATTTGTTTTCTTAATTAGTTTTAATTATAGTATTAATTTAGTATTTTAAATAAAAACCCCCTTAAACAAATATAAATAATAAGTCGTGTTTTGTAGTCGAGTCTAATTAGCTAGTAAACGTAATTTAAAGAGTCTCGTGGGTTCGATATCCGGACTTACTTAGCTGTACTAGAGTCGACTGGTTCACTTGTCGGTTAGTAGTTTAGTTAAGTTTAAGAGTCTAGAATTTATTACTTAGTGTCTAGATTAACGTGTTTTTATATAACTACTTTTAGCACATCAGAAGTCTCTAAGACTTCGAGGTTCTCCTTTGTTGCTGGATTCAAGATATGCACGATAGGTATCTTGACATCTCCTGGTATCTTGAGAGCTGATGCAAAGTTTGCTAAGGAATCTGCTTCAGTGTTCTCTTCTCTTGGTACCTGCACTATGTCAAATGTCTAGAAATACATAGTTAATTGCTTAACTATTTCTAAATATCTCGCTAGGTTTTCTGCATTTACTGCATAAGTTCCATTGAAATGGTTAGCTAATAACAAAGAATCAACATAAACTTGCAGATACCTGACCTTCATATTCTTAGCTAATTGCAAACCAGCTATTAAGGCTTCATATTCAGCCTTATTATTAGTAGCCTGAAATTCACAAGATATGGATACAGGTATTATGCCCCCCTGTGGCGATTTTAGCAGGATACCTAGATCTGTTCCTCTTATGTTGGAGGCCCCATCGGTATGCAGAGTCCAACTTTTCTTGATGTCCAATTGTTGAACCTCATTCTCTACTTCCTCAAGTATATCCTGGCTAAAATCAGCCACAAAGTCGGCAAGCGTCTGAGATTTTATGGTTGTCCTTGGTTCATACAAGATATCGTATGCACTAAGTTTCACAGCCCATTTTGCCATCCTACCTGACATTTCCGGTTTTCTCAAAACAGCTTTAATAGGATAGTTAGTCTTTACATGTATAGCATGAGTTTCAAAGTAATGTCTAAGTTTAGTGGAAGCCATTATAAGTGCTAAAATTAACTTTTCAAGATAAGAATACCTGGATTCAGCATCTAGTAGACTTTTACTTACATAATATATTGAATGCTTTTGACCTTCGTGATCCTTGACCGAGACGGCACTGATTGCACTCCCAGAAACGGCTAAGTATAGGGATAAAGACTCACCATCGACTGGCTTCATTAGAAGTGGTGCTGAGGATAAATACTCCTTCAGGGATACCAGTGCCCTTTCTTGTTTTTCTCCCCGTTCGAACTTTTGATTCTTCCTTAGGATATCGTAGAAGTCTTTACACTTCTCTGAAGATCTTGAGATGAATCTGTTGAGTGCAGCTATTTTTCCGGTAAACCTTTGGACATCTTTGACATTCTTTGGTGATTTGATATCGAGGATAGCCTTGATCTGCTCTGGGCTTGCTTCTATTCCTCTCTTGGTGACCATGTATCCCAGGAATTTTCCTGCTTTGACCCCAAAGTGACACTTGGCTGGATTCAACTTCATGTTGTATTCATCCAGGATATCGAATGCTGTCTCCAAGTCTTTGAGATGATCCTCGGCCTTTTTTGACTTCACAACCATGTCATCTATGTAGACTTCCATCGTGTCCCCCAGTTGGTCTTTGAACATCATGTTGACGAGCCTTTGGTATGTTGTACCTGCATTTTTAAGTCCAAAAGGCATTGCAGTATAACAGTATATACCTGTGGGAGTCATGAAGGCTGTGTCTTCTTGGTCTGAAGGCTCCATTTGAATCTATTGAAATCCTGAGGATGCGTCCATGAATGTTAGCAGTTCGTGGCCAGCAGTTGCATCCACCATTGAGTCGATGTGTGGGAGTGGAAATGGATCTTTTGGGCAGGACTTATTTAGGTCTGTGAAGTCTACGCATACTCTCCACTTTCCATTCTTCTTCTGGACCACAACTAGATTGGACAACCATCTAGGATAATGGACCTCCCTTATCATTTTGGTCTTGAGCAGTTTCTGCACTTCTTCTTGTATGATTGCGTTTCTCTCAGGAGCAAACTTTCTTCGTTTCTGATGTACTAGCCTGAAAGATTTATCTATACCAAGTTTATGAGTTATTATTGATTTTGAGATACCTGTCATATCTTCATGTTTCCAGGCGAAGGTAGAAGCTCGTTTTTTAGGAACGATATCAATTCCATCTCGATATCCTCAGGAATGCTTGATCCTAATAACACTTTAATCTCAGTATCCTGAGGATCCAAAGATACTTCCTTCACATCCTGCTCTCTTGCTTGCAGGACCTTCCCTGGTTGTTTCTATAATTGCTATGCTTGAGTGGGTTTTGTAGTCCACTTCATTGATGAAGCATAACATTCTTTGGCATCTTTTTGATCACTTTCAATCTTGATGACTCCCCAAGGACTTGGGAGTTTCACATACTAATGGTAGGTTGAGGGTACTGCCTTCATGCTGTGGATCTAGGGCCTGCCTAAAATCACATTACAACAAGATAGAGAGTCAATAACACAAAACTTTTGTAGGGAGTTAGTTCCCTCAATATATATTGGAAGTTTGATTTCTCCCAAAGTGTTCTTGGTTTTGCCACTGAATCCGGCAAGGACCGAGGATTTCGGGATAATTTCCGTTTCCGGGATATCCATTTTCTTCAAGGCATCCATCTGGATAATATTTACAGAGCTCCCTCCATCAACGAGTATCAGGCGCACAAAACAGTTAGCAATACATAAAGTGATTACCAAACAGTCGTGGTTGGGATCCACAAGGTCACATCTATCCTCTTCATCGAAGGATATGATTCTTTGAGTTGTTAATGTGGAAGTACAGAGAGGTCTCTCTCCGTTGTCCATCTTCGTCTCTCTAAAACGTTTCTTGGCTGCTGAATACGAGGTCCTGCAGATGTCAGATCCTCCCGAGATAAAGGATACCACCTTAGCTTCGGGTGGTGGAGAAGGTTCCCTTTCAGGTATATTGACAGGATCCTGATTCTTGTTCTTATTTCTTCCAAATAGTTCCTTCAGGTGTCCTTTACTAAGAAGGTATCCTATCTCTTTCCGGAGTTCTATACAATCGTCTGTCCGATGGCCAAAGTCTTCATGGAATGCACACCATTTTGACTTGTCTTTGTTGGATCCGGGCTTCTCATTCTTGTTAGGCCATCTAGCCTTGTCGCCTAGATCCTGCATGGCACAAATTATACCACCAACATCTAAGTTAAAGCAGTATTCAGAAATTTTAGGATATTCTTCGTCATCTTCGTCTTCTTCCACAACATTGATCTTGGGATTATCCTGCTTGGAATAAGGCTTTGGCCTAAAGAACTTTTGGGGGAGTCTGATTCCCTGTTGGTGGACTCATATTTTGGGACCACCAAACCTCTATAAGCCTTCTTATCATCTTCCAGCCGTATGTATCTCAATGCCCTGCTTCTGACTTCATCAAGATTCCTGCATGGAGTCATGACTAGGTCGTCATAGAAAGGAGAATCCTTCCTAAGTCCCATCTTGAAGGCTTCAACAGCAGCTGCCATGTCAAGGTTGGGGATTTCCAAAGCTTCCCTGCTAAATCTGATTATGTAATCCATTAGGGATTCATTGTTATGCTGAAAAATTCTATATAGATCACCTATCATTTTCTCAAAAGATCTACTACACGAAAACTGATTATTAAACAAGTTAATTAAATGAGCAAAGGAAGTGATAGTATTGGAAGGAATACTTAATAACCATTTGAGGGCCGGCCCTGTTAGTGTCGAACCAAACCCTTTACATAGACAGGCTTCTTTGATTTCAGCGGGGATAGGGTTGACCTCCATCCTTTCCCTGTATTGAGCCACATGCTCCTCAGGATCCGTAGTGCCGTCATAAAGTTTCATGTTGGGCGGCTGGAATTTCCTGGGGATCTCCACGTCGCATATGGGCCAAGTGAACCTGGAAAGTTTGTGACTACCCGCCGGGACTTCAGCTATGGGACGGATTATCCCGAGGATACTGTAGATCATGTCCTTCATTTTCTGTAATTCCCTGGCTATATCGGGGGATATCCCCTTGTGCTGTACAGATCCACGGTTAGTGTATAAATTAGAATTAAGTAAACTGTTACAAGGATCTTGGTTAGGTCTCTGGTATCCTGAGCTTGGGTGGTTAATTCCTCCATTGATGGTATCCCCAGGATAAGGTGGTGCCTGCATAAGGATGTCATCTCCAACATGCACTTCTGAGGACATCATAGGGGATCCTGATGAAAATATGCCGGCTGGCATGGTTGAGCGAGGCTGCATGTTGACGGACCCTGGCCTCGTTGGTCTGGGTAACTCCGAGGATACCGAAGGAAAAGCTCCCCAGTATCCTGATTGCTGCTGTGGTGGAATCCTTGCTGATTGTGTCCCCAAGGATCCGAGATTCTGAAGGATAGAAGATCCTGGAGAATCAAAATCAAGGACCCTGGGCATGATTGGAGTGGCCTCATGCCCTGGTTTCTTCTTGATTCCTTCAATCTCCTTGAATAGCATTGAGTTGGTCTTCTCTTGCTGCTTCATGTGCGTTTTGACCTGATTCATCAAAACAAAAATATCATTGTTAGACATATCCGGGTCTATCCGTGTGGAGGACCCCGCGAATGGTGGAATTTCTCCTCTAGGCTGAGTATTTTTCTTCGGCAGTGGTGGAGGTTCTGGATTGACACTTGTAGCTGTAGTGACCACTGAAGCAAAGACTGAACTGGTTTTTGGTTGTGAGGCCATTGTAAAGAGAATGAAGGTGAATGAAATAAATGGATTTAATGGATTAAAGTACCGTTAGCCCCACGGTGGGCGCCAAATTGTTTTGGTCAAAAATTGACAACAGTGATTTTGTAACCAAATTAGTAATCGGGACTAGGTGCTTGTAAAAAATGAAAGTAAATCTGCTTGGACACAATGATTTGTTGCGAGGAAAAATCCCTTTATCCTTAGGATAACAATCAAAAAACCCCAGGCGGTGAAAACTATCACCACCGGTTTATTAATAACAAAGGTGATTACAATGGTGGAGCTCAAACTTGATCGTGATTACAGAGAATGCGAGTACTAGTAAGTCTCGTGTGTCTAGAGTATATGTTATGATCCGGTTTTAAGCTCCATTTATACAAAAATAAAAGCTAACAATATGGCCTATAATTTAGGAAACTTTGGAATTATTCCAATTAGCTGTTAGCCCTTCAATCAGCATGTTTCCTTTCTTGTCACGCTTTATTAACTGAAAGTGTGAGTCTTTGGGAGATCACGATAACAATCTTTGACCTGGTAAACATAGAAAGAAGCAAAAATCGTGTTACATATATAATGTAATTAGGATACATGTTACCTTTGACGATACCGCATCCTGAATTTGCTCTGAATAATGTTTCTTGAGGATACCGGAAATCCGTGCCCTAACAATTTTAATGGCTCATATGCAGTCAAAAGTGAAAAATTAATGAAATATTTAGATATAGTAAAGGATCTTGCAAGGTCCTTCGAGTATTTTAATATTACACAAGTACCTAGAGAAGAGAATACAGGGGCTGATGCCTTGGCAAACCTGGCCTCGGCCTTGAAGTTCCCCGAGAACATGAAGGTTCCTATCATTCATGTCTTATCTACTGCAATCGAGGAACTCAAAGCAATGGAGGTAGATGGGAATGTACTTATGGATCCTGAGGATCACCCTCATGCTCATTCATCCTAGATCCTTCCGATAATGAAGTACATTCAAGACGGGGAGAACCCGAAAGACGAAAATCCGAAAGCTTTCAAAGCCAAGGTATCTCAATATATTATTATATGTAATATGCTATACAGGAAATCCCTTGCAGTTCCATACTTGAGATGTATCGAAGAACCTGAGACCCAAGAAGTTTTAAAGGATTTCCATGAAGGAGATTGTGGCAATCATACAGGGGGGCAGAGCATTATACTCCAGGATCCTAAGGACTGGGTACTTCTGGCCTACTATGAAGAAGGATGCTATGGAATACTTCAGGAAGTGCGATGCTTGTCAGAGGCATAGCAACATCCTACATCAGCCGGCAGAACCCCTATACCCCATTGTCTCCTCATGACCATTCATGAAGCGGGGAATGTATATAGTGGGAAAACTTCCTACAACTCCAGGAGGAAAAGTCTTTATGTTAGCAATGACGGACTATTTCTCTAAATTGATTGAAGCTGAGGCATTTCCTCAAGTTACGGAGAGGGAAGTTATATCCTTTATTAAACGTAACATTATTACTAGATTTGGAATCCCTTTTGAAATTATTTGTGATAATGGTTCCTAATTTATTGGGAAAAGAACTACTAACTTTTATGACAATTGGGGAATCAAGATGATCACTTCAACACCAGTCCATCCACAAGCAAATGGCCAAGCAGAATCAAACAACAAAATTATCATCAACCTGAAGAAGAAGCTTGGAACGAAGAAAGGCAAATGGGCTAAGGAACTACCCTACGTGCTTTGGGCAGATAGGACAACTCCAAAGAATACCACAAGACAGACGCCGTTCTCATTAGTCTTTGGAGCTGAGGCATTGATCTCCACCGAAATGGTGTATCCAACAGCCAGAACAAGCATCAGTGATCCTCAGATAAATGAAGACAGTCTTGCTCAAGATTTGAATATTGTGGTAGAACTCAGATATCAAGCAAGGTTCAGGATGGCCGCCTACCAACAGAAGATGGCCGGTGCATACAACAAAAATATCAGAATCAAAAGATTTGAAGTTGGGGATTTAGTTCTTCGAAAGGCATTCCAAAATACAACTAATCCTGCCGACGGGAAGTTAGCACCTAAATGGGAATGTCCTTATTTAATTGAATCCAAAGCTAGAAAGGGGGCATATCGTTTGATGAATATGGAAGGTGACATGATCCCAAGGGTTTGGAATGCAATTCATCTGAAAAAATATTTTTGTTAACCAGGATCTTGGATCCCAATAATCTTCTTCATTTGGTAAAATTTTACTTTATGTCCATATAAATTATGTTAGATTTTTGTTTTGTCAAGTTGCAGAAATGCCGAGCAATAGGGTCCTCAAGTGGAAAAAACGGGTTGGCCAACTCTCTCCTAAGTTTAATTGGTCTTGTCGCCAGGTTTATAAGGTTTTCACCTTATCTCCCGAATTAGGGTTTCTACACCCTCACCTGGAGCGCACGATTATCCGGGTATAATTGAAGGCTGTTGGGACCAGTGCACTATACGTGACTGACAATTTCATGGCTAAAAATTATATCTTGGATCCCACGAATTAAATGGTAGACGTACCATATGCACAAGTTAAGGTCAACGCCGAGTTAGGCTCGTCACCGCGTACAATTGGGCTAACGCCAAAGATTGGCTCGTCGCTCGTATTTCTTGGGCTTGTCCCCACGAATTATTGGGCTTCTCCCCACGATTTATTGGGCCTGTCCCCACGTTTTATTATTTGTTGGGCTTGTCCCCAAGATAGTTGGAATTTAATCCAGCTTTCTAACTATTATATCCTCTTTTGATGATTTGTTTTAACAAGAAAATATCTTAAAGAAAAAAGTTCTAAGGATTGAGAATCCTCTATCCTAGTGACACAGGTTATAATGCAGAAATCAAAAGAGTTATATTATAATATGCAAGATAAAACGGCGATCCGGGCTTCACCAACAAAATGCGGACCATCCACCCGAATCAAACTACGTCAAAGTTCATGCAGAAATTTAAAAGACAAAGGCGGTTAAGGCTTCATCCCCATAAAGCTAAGGATCCCTCCACCCTAACCACCTTTGAAAATTGTCTTATGGATCACGGATCCTAAGGATTGCCACTCAAATTGTCCATACAAACCATAAACAAAAACCATTAAAACATCATAAAAAATGGGCTCTGGCCTTGTCTTCATATCCATCATCGCCCATTTCGCCATCTACTCCTTAGCCATATCACCCCCACCTTCACCAGCCTCCTTGACCTCCAACGCATAATCCTTAACCCCGCTCGTCCCAGCATCCTCGACCCCCTTCTCAGTCCCTGCATCCTCGCTCTCTTCGCCAAAGCCAGCCAATGCCTTCTCCCACATAGCCACATTCCAAGTGGACCTGTCGAAGTTAGGATCCTCAGCCTCCACAGCCATCTTGATCCTGGCTGTGAGCACCGCCTTGCTAGCCCACACCTTGGCCTGCTCGGTGACCTCAACCACTTGCTCCTAAGCTTGGATGTCAGCAAGTGCCAGTTTATCCTCCAGGGTTCCCTTCTCAGTTTGAAGTTCCATGATCAGCTTATCCTTTAGAGATATCCCGGCATGGTACCTTGCTAGTTCCCTCTCGGTGTTGGCCATGTTTTCATCATACAGAACCTTGAAATTAGCCACAGCCTGTAGAAAGAAAACGAATCAATAAGATAGTCAAACCATCTGTACATGAGGAGAAAGGATCCTTACCTTCTAGAGCTGGTCGAACACATCCTGGGCACTGTGGACTTCCACGTCAGGGTCCCTTTTTCTCTTCATGCTGGCCTTGGAACAAGTAGTCATGGTCTTCGGATGTGCCAGGCTGGAGCTTTTCATTAGCTTCTTCTCAGAGGAGCGAGAAGAAATGAGGCTATCAACATCCTCCAACTGGAACTAACCCAACAAGTTTTTGGAAGGCTTGGATGAGGACTTCTGTGCACCTTCCCGAAAAAAGATAAGTTATTATCTGTTATCTTTTCTTATGTAGCAAACTTACAATTAAAGGATGGATTCTAACTTACTTGACATTGTTTCCGAATTCTGAGGAGCTGGCGGTCTTCTCGTCTGAATCCTGTGCTTCTTCAATGATAGTTTTGAAGGTCCTATCAAAAGGATCCAGAGACAGGAACACCTTTGCCTTTTCAATACCTTCCGGGTTAGCGGCAAAATCAGAAAATTTGGATACTGCACAAAAAACAACAAGCCCACAGTTAGCCAATTGATAGAACGAACATCACCTATCCTCTGGATCCACTATCCTACCCTTCAGGATCCGGCGAGACGGTAAGGAATTCCCTTTGGGGATACTGTCTCTTAAAATGAAAAAGAACTGGTTCTTCCAGCTTTGGTCGTTATGAGTAGTCTTGTTGATCGGCAAAGGCTGGAAGGGTTTACTCTTGAAGAGAAATCTTCTAGAACCGTGAGTTACGAGGCTATACAAGTAAGAAAGGGCTGGAAGATTGAAGTCGAGATCCTGCTCTGCAATCAGTCTCTCAAAGGTATGCAAAGTCCTCCACATCATCGGCATAGCTTGAATATAGCTAAGACCGGTGAAGGAAAAGAATGTAGTAGTAAGGTCGGGAAACGGATACGAGAGGCCGAGAAGGAATGGGAGTGCCGGAAAACAAACCCGATCAGAGGAAACACAATCGCTCCTTAATCGGGATTCGTACGCCCTAAACACTGTTCCTTCAGGGAAGCGTTTGGAGATTCTCTGGATCTATTCGTTGGTAAATTTGCAAATCTCTGAAGCTGGATCTTTAAGAAGATGTTGAGTCTAGAGCACGGGAGTAATATCCTTAGGACTCGAGCTAAAGGAAGCTTTCTGGTCTCTTCTAGGCATCGTGATAGAAGGATGAGAAAGATACAGGAGATAATAGAAAAAAGAAAAGAGGATACCTGGTAGTTGCGCCGGAACTACGCTTATAATCCGATGAAGAAGGAAGATATAAGGGTTCGAATCTATTAAGTAGGCATAATTATTTGGTGGCAGGTGACGATCACATCTATCTTTAATCAACGGTTACGATGCACCTCTCTCGAGATAAACATGACAATTGTTCCCCTTTTCGCACCTATCATGTTTGGGGGCAATTGTTGGGACTAGGATCTTTGATCCTCGAAATTCAAGTATCATTAGCAACTGTCAGCAGGACTGAGGATCCTCAGAGGTTTAAGGATCCTCAACAGTCAATTTCAGTTATATTCTAATCTATTTTTTGCAGGTATAACACATGTTTACCAGAATTCCTACTATTACGGACGAAGTATTTTACTCAGTCTTCCATTCTCGTCCACGCTTCAAAAACGTTCGAGTTGAAGAAGTAAACAAACGTGGCCGAGATTATAGCATAAGTAGTTACTAGCCGTTATAACTTATATATATATATATATATATCGAATACTAGCCGATCAGCACACGACACTTTAGTACTGAGAGTTCATAGCAAACACTTGTATTCACGATCAGCTATTATTCCACCATTTGTAATCTTTTCAAGTTCAATATAGTTGGTAGTGATAGTTTTCACTACCCGAGGTTTTTGTGCCGGCGGGATACTAGTTACCAAGGGCTTTTCCTCGTATAAATCTTTGTGTTCAACCTTTACAATTATTACTTTGATTATTTTGTTCATCTAAGCACCAATCCTCATTCACGAATTTGGTTCATTGATCCTTAATTCGATTTTTAACCAAAACATTATTCGTATTAATATTTATCAAATATTTAATGAGATTAATTTTTAATATAATGAGATGTTATAACCCGTTTAAGAGCTATCTGGGTTTGGTGAGACCTTTACCCGTGAATTCGAGTCAAATGCGTGAGAAACCTTCATTTACAAATTAAGCTATCTGATGGCTTAAGAGAATGGTTGTTTTACAGTTTTTGTTTTTCAATATTTATTTTTTGGAATTTAATTTTCTTTATTGTAAGAAAGTTAATAATATACTTAGGGGTTTATGATGAAATGGTTTCATAAATAAATGATATGTTATAACACATTTAAAAGCTATCTGGATTTGGTGACTCATGACCTACTTATGTTTTTTACTATGAAATTGTTTATTAATTATAAATAATATCCTTTTCTTTTTAAATTGGATATTAAATTTTAGTATATTCCTATTTTATATGATTTTCATATCAAATAATTGGTAAGATTAATTTTTAATTTAATGAGATATATAACACGTTTAAGAGCTATCTGATTTTTGTAAGACTCATACCCATAAATTTGGGTTAAATCAATGAGATGCTTCCATTTAAAAATCAAGCAATCTGGTGGCTTTCATAAAAGGGGGGGAGCGACCATATCGTACCAATAGGATTTTAGGGGTTTCGGTTATATATATTATAGATAATATGTTAATATTTATTTTTATAAAAATGTATATATAATATAAATAGAGCATAAAAGAAAAGTGAATAATTATTGATCTATTACATATATTAGGGTTAATTTAGATCTTAGTTTTGTAGGGAAAATAATTGTGAGAATTAACCAAAAGATAACAAGTGTCCACAATTATTTTACTTTATTAGAATAGGTAGATAATATTACGTAAATATATTAGGAAAATTGGATTTTAATAATCCCAAATTTTTGTTATTGGCCGATAATAATCCCAACTTAGTTTATTCCCACTAGTGGTCCCAAATTTTAAAAAATTGACTCTTAATGGTCTCCCGTTAATAAAAAAACCTAACGGTGTTAAGTTTTTTCTGAATTTCAAACTAATTTTCTGGGGCTTTGATCGGAAAAGTGATACGAGTCGATTAATGTAAAACTTAGCTCAAAACGATATTCCAAACAGCTTCATTTTGTTAATTTGAAGTTCAAGCACCCGATTTGAAGCTCTAATCAAGCCATTTAAAGCATCATTTCGAGCTAAGTTTTACGTTAACTGACTTGTATCCACCTTCCGATCAAAAGCCCTAAAAATCAGTTTGAAATTCGGAAAAAACTTAACACCGTTAGGTTTTTTTTTAACGGGGGACCATTGAGAGCCAACTTTTTTAAATTTGGGACTACTGGTGGAAATAAACTAAGTTGAGAATATTATCGGCCAATAACAGAAAATTGGGATTATTAAAATCCAATTTTCCTAAATATTATGCCCTTTTTTTCAACTTGGTATGATATATGTGATTTAATGTTATAATTGGTGGAGACCATATTTCTAGAACTTTTATATTACTCTGTTGATATATCAAGTAACTTATTAAAATATGTCTGTATGAGAATGATGCTGAGAATGATTTTTCCTACACAAACATAATTACATCTATGAATACTTATTATTAGAACAAAAAATGCATCATGTTATGTTTATTTGCTCGTAAAAAAATATTATGTTCATCAAATAATTAAACATTAGGTAAATAACAAAATGATTGAGTAAATAAATGCAATTAGTTAAAACCACTGCACTTGATTTAAAATGAGTTTTAATGAATTCATTTTTGCTTACATGATGTCTAGGTGTCATTTTAACTAAACAAATAATTAAAACCACTGCACATAGTCTAACACTGTAATTATATAGTTTACCGAATCTTGGTGTGGCAGGTACTGGTTTAAATGATTGGCACGTAACGGATTGATCAACCGAATATTTTGTGTCCTTCATCTATAACAAAAATTGTCTTTTTTATGTTTAATTGATGGATATTTGCTTCCATGAGCATATTGGACGGGAGGTTTTAGACATGTATCAGACTTTTTTTTTTTGGTGTTTTTTAACTTATTTTTATTTTATTAAGGTGTTAAATAATAATTATGTTTGATAATTTTTCCAACAAGGTCGCTCATAAAATATTTTTTTTTTCAATTAGGTCATTTAATTTTAAAAATTATTATAATCCTAGATATTTTATCTGGATGACAGGTTATTTAGGTTTTTTTCAAAGTATTTTACCGGAATAACTGGTTATTTCAACTTCTTGTTCCCTCTTTCCTATATTACAAACCCACCACCACCACCTTTAACCAACCGCACCGCTTCCGGAACTGCCGTCACCTTTTAGTAAACTTATAAAACTTAAATGACCTGATTAAAACAAAATATTTTATAAATGATCTAATTGAAACAATTCTAAAACTTGATTGCTATTAATGTAAATCTCCAATAGACACTTCAAACAATTTTAAAACAAACCAACCAATATAACTGCCTCAAATACACAAAGAATCCTAATCATTTTATCATTTCAATCAATATCCAACAAACAAGAAAACCATCAAAACTATCTACTAACAAACACCAACTTCGCTTGCTTCTTCAACCGAGGTCTCAGTCGGGTTAAGACAAGATCTCAACATATCATGCCCGAGTTGCGCTCGTTCATTATCTCCAAATCCAAATATCCGGCCTTGGTTTGTAACCACAACCGAGTGATATAAACCAGTGCTTACTTGGGAAATATGATGACCTTTCAGAGTGTAAAGCATGCTCGGTTTTAAAACTTTATCAGATACACCTCTATCGGGAAACCCTAGACTCCCGAACCCCATCCATCCAAACCCGTATAAAGATCCATTATCCGTCAACACAAACGTCTTTCGCTTGCTTGCACACACCTACAATCATAAGTTCACAAAAATGTAAATAATATCTAATAAAAACAAAAGTGCTCATTTGTGTTGGACTGGTGGGACAAAGAATATGAACCTGAACAGCAAGATGAGGTTTGAGGCTCGTAAGAAGCTCGGTGTCGTTTTATCAATCTCGTCACCATGACCAAGTGCACCACAATACCCTTTCCCCCATGTGTAAACCTGGATTTGATACATAAACGGTTAATTCAAGACTAAAAGACAGGTGACACGGGTGCTAAGCGAATCGTGGTTGTGGGTTAGCGGGCCCAGCCCGACATGAACCTGAAAATTGTGACTGATATGTGAACCTGAACACGACATGAATATTCACAAGTTGACACAAACACGACCCATTTGACCCAAAGTTTTTTACTTTTTATTGTTTTTGCATGTTGATGCTTTAAATTTACATTCTTACAACAAATATACACATGTATATAAAACAACTACACGTTAATTATAAAATCTTGTCTCGGTTTCTTTTTTAAGTTTTCAGTTTTGGCTAAAATATCCAACCAATTTAATTTAAAACATAAAAAACATTTTAAACAAATAAATAATAATAATAATAACAACAATAACAAACAAGACCCATTTAGCTAAATGGGTTCGTGGGGTCCGATCCGAACCCGTTTACAGCAAATTTAAATTTCAAATTTCGTGTTAGGTTCAGAAATTCAAACCCCTAATTTAAAGTTTAGAGCTTAGACTTACATAACCATTAGAATCAAGTGCAACCACATGTTCATCACCAGCCGACACACGAACCACATGGATCCCTTTTCTCCTAAACCACTGCACAGGTCTCGGGTTAAGTTCAGTATGCTGCTCACCATGACCCAGACAGAAGTTGGTTCCAGACCCGAACGAATAAACGGTCCCATCACTAGTAACCGCAAGCGCATAACTCGGACCAGCAGCAATCTGAACAACCGGACCAACAGTCACAAGCGATTCCACCAGCTTCGGTGACGGTCGGTCCAACGTGTCACCATGACCGAGCTGACCGTGTCCACTCGTCCCACACGTGTAAACCCGACCATCATTTGTTAAAAACATAGTGAAACTAACCCCTGTAGCCACCTGTTGGCACGGGATTTCCTTTAACGATTCAACGAGCCGAGGCTTGAATATTGGCCGGTTTGTATCGCTATGCCCGCAACAATAAGATGAATTATCGCCACATGTGAAAACCTACGAACATTAATAATCAAAATTACTTTATTTCATCTTCATGATCAAAATTCGATGTAAAATAACTGCATACCTCTCCTGACTGTGTGACAAAGGCGGCGTGATTATGTGAGGCTGAAACATGTGTCACGTGAGCGGGAAGTGGGAATTTGATCGGTGTAAACGTTACACACTGTGTTGTTTCGGGACCGTGACCAAGAACACCGCATATACTTGAACCACATGAGTATACAGTTGAATCTTTAATCAATAATGTGTGATACCTTCCACTTCTAATTTGCATATTCTAAATTAAACAACAAACTATCAGTAAATTGCATCAAAACTGAGATTATATTATTATAATAACTAGGCCTATCACTTTTATCCGCAACCCTAAAAAACTGTTGACCTAAACCCGAAAGTACTCGTATCCATGGAACCTAACAAAACCTATAGAATCGAACGGTGGTTTTCCGTTCGATTCTATAGGTTTTGTTCGATCGTATCCATCTTTGTTCTCAATAGTCGGTCAAATATTCATTTTTTAATTATTATTCTTTTAGTGTTCTATGCCAAATACTCAAAACCTGATTAACCCAACCTGATAAAACCCGAACCCATAGGGTCAGGTTTCACACTTTCAGTTTCAATTCTAGCAATAAAATTCTCAAACCCGAAGAACCCGACCCAAGAAACTCGAAACCTGAAAGTACAACTCAAAAAAACCCCTTGTTAAAACAATAAAAATGAATAAAATCATACATTGCTTGACGTGGCTTTGTTCGACCGATATTTGTTCAATTCTACTAAAACCTGATTAACCCAACCCGATAAAACCCAAACCCAAGAAACCCAAAACCCGAAAGTACAACCCAAAAAACACCCCTGATTATTATTCTTTTAGTTTTCAATGTCAAGTATTTGATTAACCCAACCTGATAAAACCTGAACCCAAAAAACCCGTGAAAGATCAGGGTCCGGTTTCCGTTTCAATTCTAGCAATAAAATTCTCAAACCCAAAGAACCCAAACCAAGAAACCCAAAACCCAAAAGTACAACCCGAAAAAACCCTCGATAATAACAACAAAAATGAGTAAAACCATGCATTGCCTTTAGTTCGATTCTATAGATTTGTTCAATTCGTTTTTGTTCAACTCTACAGGTTTTTGTTCAATAGTATCCATCTTTATTCTCAATACTCGGTCAAATATTCATTTTTTTAATTATTATTCTTTTAGTTTCCTATGTAAAATACTCGAAACCTGATTAACCCAACCCAATAAAACCCAAAACCCGAAAGTACAACCCGAAAACACCCCTGATTATTATTCTTTTAGTTTTCTATGTCAAATACTTGAAACCGGATTAACACAACCCGATAAAGCCCGAATCCCAAAAACCCGTGAGAGATTAGGGTCGGGTTTTGAAACCGACCCAAGAAACTCAGAAACCCACCCGATAAAACCCAAACCCAAAAACCTGTGAGAGATTAGTGTCGGGCTTCAGACTTTCAGTTTCAATTCTAGCAATAAAATTCTCAAACCCAAAGAACCCAACTCAAGAAACCCGAAATTACAACCCGAAAAACACCCTCATAATTACTACAAAAACGAATAAAACCATACATTGCCTGAAGCGGTTCGAACCACATCCGAAGACATGACCACCGACTGCAAGAACCTCAAAACCCTCTTCCAATTCCGCCCACACCGAGCCACCAACTCCTCCCGTGCCTTGTAACTCAAGCAACCATACACACAGTGCGTCTTTAAACAGTTCAAACGCCGCAAACTCAACACTATCTCTAAAACCCGAGTTCGTCAGCTCCAAAGACACAAGATCCGACCCGGATAACCGAGACCCAGATGTTAAAATCTCAAGAATCAGATGTAACGGCAAGTCTTCGAGTGTGGCTGGCCTTAATCGATCACCCATTTGGAATAACAATTGAGGGGTAATTTTGGAAAAAGAAAAAGGTTAGATTTTGAAACGGAATTTGATGAAATTGAGACGGTGGAAATTGATGATAGATTGAGTCAAGAATGAAACTAAACATTAGAAATTGGAATTGGGTTTTTGGGTTATTGTTATTATTAGGGCATGAGGAATTGAAGAAATTGGAATTGGAATTGGAATTGAAGAAATGGGAGTGGAGTTTGAGTTATTATTGACAAAAGTAGAGAGAGAAAGGGGTGGAATTACACTCTGTTGTGCACACGTGGAGGATTGTGATTGGGGTGATGTGTTGATGAATGTGGAAATGGGTGTCAGATTGGCACTAGCTTTTTTATCTTCTTCATCAAGTTTCCATGGGTTGAGTGTTGATGTCTAGATTAAGGAAGATGATCTAGTCAATCGGTTCAAGATCCTTCGACCCGCTTAGATTATTTGTTCAAGATCTCTGTTAGGTTATATGTAATGAATGGACTACAAAATAAGGCGTTTTTAACACGTGGTCAAGGAGGGCAATATGTAGCCCGGGCCCGATGGCGGTATTGTAGCCACAAATCGCTCCACCCTCCAGGGCCGGCTCAACGATGTGAAGGCCTAAAACTAACTAAAATGTTGAGGCATTTTTCTATTTCTTTACGTTATGTGTATAGCGCTAGAGCGTATACAAGAATTATAGAATATGGATGATATGCAGTGATAATGGTTATGCAACAATCCTGCTTGGCTTGTGACCCATCAATGAGTTATCAATTCTAAAAATAACTCTACTTTCAAAATCTCATAATGCATAACTCCTACTTAAGATGGAGGTCCTATAAAACTGGAGGCCTAAAGCCATTGCCTTATTTAGCTTACCCAAGAGACGGCCCTACCACCCTCCAATCATTGATCGCTACGTCATCATCACCATAACACAAGCAGGCGACATGTTTGTGTCGCCCCCCCCCCCCCCCCCCGGTCGCCCCTCTTATCACTCGGGGGAAGGGGCGTTCTCGCCTTTGTCGCCCACATTTGTAGCCTCACTACACATGATCTTACTGGTTATAAATTGATATGATTGGTATTTGTAATTAATGTTAGTGTGTGTGACTTTCTTCGAATGGACCCCATTCTAGTTAGAGCAACTGTCTTAAACCATGTGGTCAAAACTAAGCAACCCAAGTATTTTTCATCATGTGACGTCTAGTTAGCTTTTCGGCATTTTATAAAAAGTGGATGTAGTGGAAAAAGTCCCCCCAAAACGTCTCTCTTTCCTCCCTCTCTTTCTCTCTCTCTCTCTCTCATAAAAGCCTCAAAATTCGAGCTGGTCTAGTGTTATCTACATAACTCGCCAACCCAAAACATGACCAAAACTTAGGACGGGGCGGTGTGCCCCCGGCGTTTTAGCCCATAACGTCGGCTTGAAGCGACCACTACGAATGGCCTTATAAGCTATCTTGCCTTTGATATAGAAAAATTGGCTTAAGTTTTTTAATAGCCTTTAGGCAAGGGCTTTCATCCCGAAGGTTGGGGACTGGGGTGCTACCAAAGGTGAGGGGCGATGTTTCAACATCTATTGTCGTGCTACATCTGTCGTGCCACATCGCTGCTTCGGCTCTTCCGTCATCTTATTTCTTTTTGTTTCTTTTTTTCTTTGACAACGCACTTTAATTCCCATAACAAGTCTCTCTCTCTCTCTCTCACACACACACACACACACTACTCATTGTCTTTTTTAGACTAAGTTTAGTGAACTAACTAAAAAAATGAAAAAAATTTCGCTACATCACTATCACGTAGACATAAGGATATTAAATAATTTCACTCAATAATGTTTTAACAAAAAAACAGAATTATCATTTATTTTTTTAATACAAAAAAAAATTTTGATTGGTTAGAAAGTGAGTAGTCACACTCTCTTTTTTCCAATGACGTCGCTAACAACGTAACGCCAAGATAAGGGCGATCATGTGGAAGAGATCACCACTCACATACACCTCCACCAGGGTTGGTAAATTGCTTTAGTAATGAAATCAACATCAACAATACATACCTAGGAAGAGGAAAAAATTACCAAGCCTCGTGTTAATAATAAAATGAATAAAATAGTTTTATATTTCCAATTTTGTGTCCTTAATCGGTAGAGCACTTGCTTGTGTCTTGTCAGTTTGCGCAATCGGTTTGGAGCATTATTGCCTCTTGGTGTAAAGTTCCATCTATCTATGCCTTTTCCATTCGTGATTTATCGGAATTGTATAAATATTCTTTACTTCCGAAAAAAAGGGCGAAAGCGTTTCATGCGGTGTGCTTGATGGTGATTTGGTGTATTTGGAAAGTGAGAAACCTCGCGGTGTTTGAAAGGAAAACAACAAGTCTAAGCTGCGTGATTGGTGGGATAAAAGCGCTAAGTTTTTTGTGGGTGAAGAATAGGTCCAAGTGGCCGGGTTTAACGTGAGAAAGATGGAGTACGTTTAATTTTGTATAAATTGAAAGAGTGTTTCTGGTGGGTGAAGGTATTAGGTGGTGTGACTACGTTGCCTTAATGTTTTTTTGGGTCTGATGTTTCTAGCATCTTGCTAGTTTGTTGTGTTGTATTTAATAACAAATTTTGTATGTGGTTAAAAAGAAAAAAAAGAAGATTTGAGGTCAAGGTTGGGCGGCAAAGGCTCTTGCTTTTGGAAAAAAGAATCAGATTTTCTTTTCAAACAGTTTAGGAGTAGAACTAGAACAATATTTAAATCTTCATAAAAAATGGACTGCAAAATGTATGGTATCTTAACTCTTAATTGCTAAGATACGTTTTTAGTTTTTTATTTTGTTTTCAAGCTTGAAACAGTATTAAATACTAATAATAATTTAAATAACAACAAAAGCTAATACAATTTTTTATAAATCCGGTTTTAGTAATACACGGTTTGACTTGGTAAACTAGTTTGGTTTTCTTTTAACGGCCAACTAAACCTCTAGATGGGCTACTGGTAAAGTTCATCACATCGGGAAATACTCGTCATTCGATCAAGAAAAAACCTTCACCTAAGGCCAACGCCCGTTAACACTCGCCCTAAGGCATGACGGTTCGGTGAGATCAAACACGTTCAGTTCAAGGATTCAACCAGTAAAAACCACATGTTAGTCTAGCCTCCCATCATCAGTCTGGTGCATCTGAAACTAAATGCTGGGGGGGGGGGGGGGGGCAGGAATTAAACTCGGGTCATATGGAACACCAAGTCTCTCTCTTACCACTCTACCACTAGCTCATTAACAACTAGTTTGTTTTAAGAAATTATTTGTATAATAATAATAATAATAGTAATCTTTTCATTGCCGCTCTCGAAATTTTACAAATACAACTATTGAAAATTTAATATTTCAAATAATAAAATGGAGTAAAACACTATGCACAATCGCGATGATGATGTACCATCAAAGACGACAGGATGTTTGTAACACTAGATAATTCAAAGCTTTAATCCGAATAGGTTGTCTTAGTTAGAAAGGTGTGAGGCACACTTAGACGGGTGAGGCATCATTTATGACAGAGTTAGTGCGTGGTACATGAGGCGCGTCTTTTGTGCATGAGTATATCTTGTGAAGGAAACCAGTATGTATAACTTTTAAGCTTGTAAATAAATACTATATATTTAAATATTAAATCATATATAGATGTAATTAATATCTAACCTTTGGTAAAAACCCATAACAAATAAAGACTAAATATTTTTACCTTGTGAATGTGATGTGCGCATCTATGATTCTCGCCGTTATGTCTTGTCTACGGAGACCCTATAGTCTCATATATCTCGCACTCTTTAAAATTTTCTCTCTCTTCAGTATTAAAAACATAACTATTAAAAGTAACAAAAACATAACTACTAAAATAAAATATAAAAAAATAAATTTGAAAAACAAGATTTACCCCCAAATCCCAAACCAATGGACCTGCCGGCTTAAATTGACACATGTGACATGACCTGTTTAGTTTAAACCCGTTTCAGGATCATTAACTGTTGGCCTATGTCATTTAATATCATTTGTTATTGTGAGGCTACCTAACACTCAATATCGTGTGATAATGTGATACAAATAAATAAAATCTTACTTTCTCTCTTTTTGGCCCTTAAAGTCCTCTCTTTTTAATACCACTTTTTCTAAACCCTAAAGGCTAGACAAGTTAAGTCTACCATCTCCATAAATTTCTAAGCAACACATGTTAGAGACCCATAAAGAGGAAAACGAAAACACAACGCCAACACGTTATAACGAAGCAAGTTGATTACATTCACCACCTCTGCCGTTAACATGTGTCTTGATACATAAGTATCGGGAGTTTTTAAGGACCTCGAATTAATGAAAGTATTTTTACTATATGTTAATCTAGTTTTACGTCTGAAGAAAAATATCTCGTTGTGTGCTTCTAAGCTTGATGGTTACTTTTAAATTACATAAAAAGGGTTTTCAAACGGATAAATAGTAAAACTCGAAGGCATGTATGAAATAATATAGTGTGTCTAAGACGTGCCAAATTAAAAACAAAAAATAGATTGATTTATATATTTATATCTCCTAATTAAGTCTTCTAATTATAATTTAGGTTAGATAGAAGGGTTGAATAAGCCGTATTCAAATATTTTATGTATTATACAAATTGGCTCGTAGGGTTTATACACTTGACTTGCTATTAAGTGTTATAGACCACTTTTTAAATCATTTATTATATATTAAAATATGATATTGTTAGCTTACCTAACAATCAATGTTATGTGATGCAAATACATTAATACTTTTCTTTTCTCATATTTTTTATTGTCAAATCATTATGCTAGATGAATAATGAGACTCGCGTGCTGTAACGGAAATTCAGACGGTATTAGTTTGATTTGTTACGGTATTGATACGGTACTAGTTTTTGCTATAGCAACAAAGTTTTGGCTTTGTTCCAATCAGGTCACTACTATAAAGTTTTGTTCTACTTAGGTCACTTAACCTTTATTTAGTGTTTCAATCCTAAATATTTGGTCTGGATAGCAGGTTATATATGTTTATTATGCACTCTTCTTAAGTAAGAGGCAAGCACTTGCACTTCCCGTAAGTTACCAGGTGCTTGCTTTACACTCTTAAGTTAAGAGGTGTTTACTATAAGTTAAGAGGTGCTTACTTTGCACTCCTCTTAAGTTAAGAGATGTTTACTTTGCACTCCTCTTAAGTTGGTGTGGCAATGATTTTCGTTCGTGGATGCAATGGTGGCAGTGGAGGTTGCTTCAAGTGATGCTTTAGGTTGTTGTCAGCAGGAGACGGTAGCGATGGTTGTCGGCGGGCCGAAGATGGTGATGGTCTTTTGGATGAAGATGCAGATATGGTAAAATGGGAGATGAAGATCTATATACATATAAATTAATTATGTATGTATCAATTACAAATTATAACTTTAGTTCTAAAATAAAAAGGGTATATAGGTCATTTCAGACTAACTTAAATGAAGATGGTTAATGGAGTTAATGATTTGCTAGATTAGGATTGTTATTGGCAACTGAAAGTTGGATTACTACGGATCATATTGTTAGTTGAGATTATTATTGGCCAAAAGTGAATAATTGGGATTATTAACATCCAATTTTCCTAAAATAAAATAACAATCGAATTGCTTTTCTTGTTGCTCCAAAGATGTCAAAAACTACAATGGTGACATGGAATACAATGGATTTGCAGATGTTTATGTTTTTTTGTATTGGTTCTTAAAAGAATAGGAACGACACTAGGTTGGGTACTTGGGTTTGTTGGCCATTATCCGGCCCAACCCAAAAGTAGAAATATGCAGTGGAGAAAACCCAACTTTTCGGTTCAATAGGGTTGGTTTTCAAGGTTTTTTTTTTGAATATTTTTTTGGAACGAAATAAAAAGAAGACGTTGTTTATTATTATTATTATTATTATTATTATTATTATTATTATTATAGTGTAGGATCTTGGTGCAATCAGCCAGTAAGGCTTTCACTGGTCAATTGATGGCACTTTATTGGGCCATGCTAATTTTTTTTTTCAGGTAATGAATGTAACAGAAATCGATTGAATTCATATAAATTCATAGCCTCAGTGGCCAAGACTGACAATATTTGGGTTTTACCAATGCTCGAGTTTCAACGTCTGGGCGTGAAAACCGTCACACATGAGGAGCGAAAGTGCACTAAGAGGCGAGGGTGGTGCAGATCAGGGCACAAAGACGATTTGTGATTGAAATAGTTTATTATTAATTAATTAATATTTAGAATCAAATCATTAAGACTAAAATTTTGCACTTTATAAGGTTTAAACTATTTATGTTTTAAGTCTTGTTCTATTAGATACTAAGATAGAGCTCGTGTGATACACTGATTATTAAAAAGTAAAATAAAAAAATAATATACATATTAACATATCTTATGGATTAATTCATAAAATATAATAATTTATTAAAATACATAGATTAGTAAGAATAATTTATATTTGCATTTTAAAAGTAATAAAATAAAATGTTGTGAATTTATACCAATTAAGAAAAAGAGAAGACTAACATTAATGAATCCTAGTTGAGTTGGTAAACAATGAACATTTTAAAAGTAAGGTATTGAGTTCAATTTCCATCAAAAACATATTTTTCGTTTTATCAGTCATGAAGGAAAAATTGTAAAAATGAAAACTTGTATACTTGGAGGCTATGTGGAGGGTCTAATTGAATGACAAGTGAAAAAATTATATTGCTTTAATATATAGGTAGGTTAAATGATAAATCTACAAAACTTAATAAAATATTAAATGACCAAATCCAAATTACAACATCAAAGAATTTAATCAATCAGATAATTCAACATTCAGAATAGAGAAATGAAAGCACAATTAGCCCAATGCTTTTAATGTTATAAACCAAAAAATTCATATATATAATTCAAATTCGAAAAATCATAAATTCAAAGTTGAATTGCACTAAATTCAAAAACTGACTTCAAATCATTTGTTAACTCGATTGAAAATTCAAAACCCAAATTCAAGATTAGAATTTGAATTCAGATGGATCCGAATTTCTAGTTTTTGAGTCTGATTCGTACGGTGAGAATACTAATTTCAACTCCATGACATTTCACCTCAAATATTCTTTCGAAAAGGAAATGTGTATAAAAGTCTCACTAGTAAGGACAAATTTGATGAGCCAAAAAGAATAATGAAATAGCTACATATTAAGAACAAATGTGACTAGAGGTACAAAGAAGATTCATATGGATACAGGTCAAAGAGGCACACTGGTAGAATGGTACGGTACTTCTATGTGTTTATACTTGATTATAGACAATGACAATGAGACAATCAAGTCATTCAACAAAACTAGCTTACTAAGTCTTAAACGAGTGTATAGTAAATGTTGTAAACGGGTTTAACGGGCCGTAAATGGGTTTGCGGGCTGAATTTATAAAGTTATATATTTTTTTTAGTTTTGTATTCTATCTTTTAACATACGGGTTGACCCAGTTCAGCTTAGTATACTCCTAAAAGGACTAGTTAATTAAACGAACTAGACATGCCAACCCGAATATGCCATGTCTAATTTTCTATTGAACAATCAAAATCTTATATTTTCCGTGTTATTACCACTCCTAGACTCTTCCATGCCTTGACAAGAAATTACAAAAACATTGCTCCTATTTTTCATAGAAATATATGGTTTGAAAAATACGAGCTTAATTTTAAACTCGAGTTATTATAACTACATATCTAAAGTTTGAATTTGGCTTATAAACGTAAAAATCCTTTATTGTTGTTTGAAAGACAGTTTGTTATAAATAAAATCTCCTAGCAAGAAGTGACATGAAAAATAGTTACAAGTACAATAATGAATTCTTACACCACTCGGTTCTAGTAATTTACATTTTTGATTCCTTGTTCTGTACCAAAGGTATGTGAAATGCTAAATATCATCAAATAACGCAAGCTTGTTGTGCCGAATATTATTATGAGCGGTATCATTCCTGAATTTCTTTAGAATCCACCAAATGACAAATATATAAACCCGTTCAAGTCACTCCTTTTATGTATCTTTGTCATTTGAGTTAAGTATCAAGGTAACGCGGAGTCTTTAATTAGCATGGCTAGCTAGATTGGTATATGTTTAATTTCAAATTTCTTTTCGATGTTTGTAACCTTGGTGTTTCCGGTGCCTTGTGTCTTGCTAGCCCGTGTGAATGAACTTAGCCATTCAAACAAACAATTTTTTTTTTTAAGAAATCTTCGCCATTTATTGGTATTTATATATCGCGTTAACGAATTAACCACCTTTTATTATTTCAATGTTACATCATATTGTACCTAAATCATATATAGTAATCTAATATTGACAATAGTTTTACCATCGTATATGAACACAAAATGGTTGAAAAACGTATTTGAAGGGTCTTAATTTGGAAATACCCATGACTGAAAAAACATTCAAAGGGTCCTTTGTCGCTTTGTCTACTGTCAATTCTTAAGCCTGAACATTGATTGATTCAAACCTTTTCTTTTATTAAATAACAAAATTAAATATTTTAATATATATATATATATATATAAAACCGTATATATACTTATATATAGATACAAGTTTTCGACCATATATTATTACATTGTTGGTTCGTAATTCTTTGAACGTATCTCACTATCTTGATTAGTTTAACCAATGACGAACCTAAGCAGTGACTGGAAAACTACTTTTTACGTTGAGATACCGACTAGCGATTAATTGGGATTAATAATTTGATATATTACACTCATTTTTTTTAATTTTATATAATATACGAAAAGTAACACATATATTCATGTTCTCCCACCAATTAAGTTTAGTGGGTATTAAGTGTTGCAACTTTGAATAGGTCCATTCACAAACATAATATAATATAATTGTAAGGTGCAACTTTTTTACTATTTAGGTCATGCATGTTTACTTCTATTCTAATAATTCCAAAACAAGACATTCTCATTCAATTCCATCATCTATAAATACAAACCTTTAACACAACCTTAAACTCCAACCTAAGCTAAAACAAAAACATCTAAGATTTTGCTTTCACTTTCCTAAAACAGAAACCATGCAACGTGCAGCCATGTTAAACACCATCAAACGCCAAATAGCATTGCAAAAGGCCCAACGAGTGGTTCAACCCGCGTGTGATGTTTTCATAAACCATCGTGGGATCGATACTAAAAGATCAATTGCCTCTTTGCTCTACCACCAACTCGTGTTGTCAAGAATCCCGTCGTTTCTTGACAACAAGAACATGAAACCGGGGGATAAACTTTTTGAGCATATTGATAATGCGATAATTGGGTGCAAGATTGGTGTGGCGGTCTTTTCACCCCGTTACTGTGAATCATATTTTTGTCTTCACGAACTTGCTTTAATGATGGAGTCGAGGAAAAAAGTTATTCCTATTTTTTGTGATGTGAAGCCCTCAGAGCTTCGGGTCACGAATAATAAACTATATTCTCCATCTGAGATTAGAAGATTCGGTTACGCTATTGAAGAGGCTAAGAATACCGTAGGACTCACATTTGACACTACCAAAGGGTAAATATTTGTTTATGTATTCACTTTATTTATTTGTTTTTGTTTTCTTTTGAAAGGTTTAAGTTTTGACACTTTCTTAACCAAAATTTATAGGAATTGGGCGGATGTGGTAGCATATGCAACTGAGCTGGTTCAAGAAAGCTTGATTGAGATTAACAACGAGAAGAATCCTGTTCAGCCCGCTGAAATAGTGTATTAAAAACCCGTTTATGGGAACTAATATCGATCTCACTTATGACGATTTTTTTTGTTTTTTATTCACAATAGTGCCCTTTTAGGGTTGGAAGTGTAAATCAGTTGCACATATTTTCATTTTCTTGTAACTCTATTCCTTCATGTCTTGAATTGTTTGAATAAATGCTCATGGCAGATTTTACATTGTAAACGTTTATATAAAAATACAATTGACAATAATGTGCGTATATAAATACTTTTAGACGCATAAGTGCGTAACATATTATAACTAATTTTAAGCAATGATATCTGCAAATTAAAGATCATAAAATACACTTGACAATAATGTGTGTATATAAATACTTGTGGCGGTCAACTTAGTATAATACAAATTAGCCATGAACATCAGCTCCATTACAGTCTTTTCAACACAAAAATATGTCAAAAGCTTCTTTTGATTTTCTTGGTCAAATTGACTACTTGTCAAGTAAAAAAACAGAAGTGGCATTATAAGTTTATAACGGTTGAAACGTAACGATATAACGTTCTGTGTGTACATTTCTAAGTTTCTAACATAACGTCACATTTGCCAAAGGTAAAAATCTAGGATGAATGTATGACTTTTGATAAAATTTGGGTAAATAATATTAACATACCGAACACGCGAGTAGAAAAAGATTAAAACCCTACTCAAGTGGCGCTTCTGAAAAGAAGCCTGCAGATTCGTTCGACATGTTTGACTTGTGGGGATCGTGAGAAAACTGTTGGAAAATTATAAAGTTGGTGAATGGAAATTAATATATTAAATTATTAATATTAAACTCTTCATATGTTGAAATTATTGAGTAGAGTTTCTTTATGACACTTGATGAGTTTTATTAGAGTATTAAGTCTTTAATTAAGTAAGACTCCTCATTCACCTACAACTCTTGTATATATAGTAGACTTGGTGTCTTATTTGATAGATGGAAAAAAGAAGTATACAAATATATATATACAGGAGAGGTATTTAGAGCTAGGAGAACACTTGAAGACCATATGTTGGGAACCCGTAGAGTGGTTACTTTTACTTGATCACATCACCATATTATTCTTTCCATATTTTTTTTCTCCAGAACATCAATATACATAGTGTAATCTCGAGTGCGAGTGCCATCTCCGACAGTGTGTACTGTTCTGGTTGTTGTACCTTGGGAGATAGACGAACTCTTTAGTGGAAACCCGAAATCTGTTTTAAGGTAATCATATTGAATATGTGCCTCAACCGTGCTCTATACATATTGTTTGGTTCATCTTTTGTTGCAGTTAATGAAGTTAGCCACACCAAGGAAAACTAAGACGAATGTGAAGATACTCAACGGGTGGAAGACTCGAGTCAAGAAGTTTCTGTTGAAGTTTTCACCAAAGCAATCGACATGAATCTTTATATTAATATAAATTGTAATTTATTTTTATTTTATTTTTGGTTTTGTACACGGTATTGTACTAAGGTATTTCTCTTGTATAACGAGAGTATCGTTACACTTATTTTATTATATATTTTTTAAATATATTGTGACCCACGCCCTATAATCTTAAAACAGATTTCATGAAATTGTTGCCGCGATCTTCAAATTTTATTTATTAGGATTTTGGGTTCACAAAAGAATTGATATAAAAGGCATTTGAATTTTTTCATGAAACTTTTAAAATAATTTGGGAAATAATATCATGTGTAGTACAACGTTGTTTTTGGATATTTTAAAAGATTTGAGTACAACGTTATATCTAAAAAAAATACCGTATTATATAACGAAATGCTTGATTCGACCATTTGGTTTAGAAACGATTTTTCTAATTGTTTGTATTCTAACAATAGTGTTAGAAACGGTTTTTGGATAACCATTGGGGTTTTATTTATTTATTTTTAAACGATTTTTGTTTATGTCTAACAATTGTGTTAGAAAGGGTTCTCAGTAAACCGTTCATTTTAAACAATGATTTTTGTAATCGGCCGTTTTCTAAAAACCATGTTAAACGGTGCATAAAAAACATCCGTTTAAAACCAATTTTGTAATCGGTTATTTTACTAATAGTGATTGTAGACGAGTAACATTCATCTTGTTTATGATGAATGTATTCATCAAAATGATTTGGATTAAGACTTATATTCATAGTCTATATAAGTCAATAATGAAGCCTTGGAGATCAAAGGAAAATAAGTTATGTTCCTTAATTGAATGATGAAGTTATGTATGTGCTACATACAATCTCCAAAACTTAGTACTTAAGAAAGTCTCACTAGTACTAGTAAGACTTTCTTAAGTACTAAGTTTTGGAGAACGTTTCAAAGTGATACAGTAATAGCTGTGAAAAATCATAATGATGCATCTTCCGTTCACATGTTAAAGTATTGTAGTCTAACGTTTGCTAAACTAGTACTTGTTAATTATAGTGCTTTATGAAGACTAATTAATGCGAAACATTTGTAGAGTCAACAATACAAGAATGAATTTGTGTATAGACAAATTTAAAGAAATTTTCATTTAATCTAAGGAAATGATATAACTTATGAGGATCTTAAGAAGACCTCAACTTTTTGACTATGCCCAAAATGATGATTTATAATCCTTCTAGATTTGTAATGGTTTGTTAACAACCTTATGACAAGTTTAGCTTAAACACTAGCAAGTTGTGAAAGCCACTAAGGCATGTGCTTCTCTATGAATAAGCATCAATGAACTCGCTAATATAAAGACACGGTCTTGTTCAAATCATTAATGTAGATGTGTGGTCACAAGTAAAGTAAATCAAACTATGTCAAAATGCAAGAAATGTGGGGGAAGTAATTTAACAAAGTTGGATGATGTTATCCAATAACACTTAAATATGGGGATGTCTTGCATTTGGACATTGGAAGGTTGTGTTTGCCTTGAAATGAGAATTGTGGTTTTCAAAAGACAATCGTTATAACCAGATTCAAGATAAGCCTCGAGGTTATAGTCTTAGAAGATAATAACAGGCAATATCAACTTACAAGTTAAGAACACATCATAACAACTCATCTTAATTACAATTATCTAATACTGACTTGAGGAAGTCATAAATGATGGTTTTAGATCCAAACAACAATAGGGTTGATTTAGATGGAGTTATGGAATGAGACTAAAGCCCATTAGAAAGTGAGTACAAAGGAAAACCTAACCCATGAGATTGGAGATCCCAAGATCTAGGTTCAATAGGACAACCTAACCGCATGAACTAAGGTCACTGTGAGGGTATAGCTAATGTATATGTTTCTATATATAAGCTATTATGTACACTTATATATATCCTCCAAAATAGTAAATGGAGTGCAATTACTTCCTAGTCTATTCCTATAATAATAGTGACATGTTGTGAGGCTGAGCTATGTGTGGCTAATGATTTGTGTATGCCATCATAACCTTAATGTTTTAATGATTTATGGATAATCACCTGTGTGAAAGAGAAGTAAGATTGCTTCGAATGAAATGGGAAAGAAGGGTGGGGCAATTCTTAGAGCTTTCACAGGACCAGACCAGTGTTTTAGGACCATAATGGACACGACAATGAGGGGATGTGCCCGACTAGGGAGAGTAATGTGTGAAGTGTATTATCGTCTACATAAAAAAGGGGTTTGGTTTAAGGACATCGTGTCTACTAATCTCTATGAGACTAAGGGGCTACTTGGCAAATGCTGAGCCACTAAGTGCCGAACCAGCAAGAGGTCTGAATGATTAAGAGACTCTGAACCAGTAAGTGTTGTTTGGTTATACCTCTGAATGACTATGCAAAATGACCATTTTACCCCTCTCAGCACTTAATAACTATACAAAATAATCAAACTTTCATTATAACCAACCTAAATAAATCTTAAAACAAACTTTCATTTTAACCAACAAAAATGCATCTTAAAAATAGTCTATCCAAGGGATCACATTAATGTCCATTTTTTAACAGGCTAGAGAAAAAAAAAGATGAATAGATTTCAAAGCAAGTATAAAAAACAACAATTTGTCATTTACCCAACAACGTATTAATATACTTTACATACCATATGATAAAAATATAGGCTAATATTCTTATGAAGTTCTATTTATCATCATCATCATGAACCCATTGGCCCTAATTTCTCCATCACCTATATAATGCATATGTATCCACCAAAGAGCATATGTTGAAAATTTTAAACTCCATATTTCCCTGTACGTTTCTCCAGACCTTGGATTCTTTCCTGATATGGGTCAAACAGGTCAATTTGTCAGGTACAATCCCAAATAGATCAAATCAAAACATTTAGCTACAAAATCCAATGGTTGCATACTAGAAAAATATCCCGAAGATGGAGCTTTGTTCCTAATAACTTCTTGCATACCAGAACATTTAGCTACAAAACATTTACTGGGTATAGTTGGTGTTGTCTTGTTATGAATTTGGTGTATACAACCACTTGTAGTGGTGGATCTGCCAACATGAACTCAACTAACCCTACGGTGACACAAAGATAACTAGTATAACCCGATTTACTAATTACTGAGTATAGATGTTGTTATCTTGTTATGAATTTGGTGTATATAACCACTTGTAGCGGTGGATCTACCAACATGAACACGACTAACCCTACGGTGACACAAAGACAACTAGTATAACCTAATTTACTGGGTATAGTTGTTGTCTTGTTATGAATTTGGTGTATACAACCACTTGTAGCGGTGGATCTGCCAACATGAACACGACTAACCATACGGTGACACGAAAACAACTAGTATAACTCGATTTTTTTCTTTTAATTTACAACAAAAAATGCAAATGTACATAAAACAGTTACATTTAAGTTGTGATATTTAAAATAACCCATATATTTAAATGACATAAAACAAATTCTAAAAATAACATAAAAACAAATGGAGTAAAGGGTCACATTATGAAGTTGATGAGTTGACATAAACACTATCTGTTGAGCTAAACATGTTCACTGGGTTCGACCTGAAATTGACCCAAACCCGTTATACCAAACCAAAACATGAAGTTGACCCGAACCCGTTTATACTAAACCAAAACCCGAAGCTGACGTGAACCCGTTTATACTAAAGTAACTAAACCAAAACCTGAAACTGACACGAACCCATTTATACTAAACCAAAAACCAAAACTAGCCTGAATCCGTTAATGCTAAACTAACTCGAAACTGACTAGGACCCCTTTTTTTGTAAGCAATTAGTCCTCTAGAATATTACTAACCAATATTAAAGATCATCTTATATGATCTAATATATTAATTAACGTTTAACTATTATTTAGTTTTCTTATTATATTCTAATTGTGTTTCCTTATTGTTTATTTTTTTCTATTTTTATGTCTCCTTTCCTATAAATTGTAATCTTCTTTTGAGAAAAGAATAAGAAAAAATAATCAGCAAATTGTTCCAAAAAATTCTTGTTAGAGTGGGTTAGGCTCCAAGAACAAGAAGAGAGAACAAGAACTTTTTGGAACAATTTTCTAATTATTTTCTCAAAAGATGATTACAATTTATAGGAAAACCTAGGGGTGTTTATCGAATCGAATAACGAATTTTCAAGTTAAATCGAATCGAATAATCCGAATAATTGTTTTCGCCAGTATTCGTAAACGATTAAAAGTTGAACTATTCGATTCGTATTATATACCCAATTCAAAATTCGATTCGTATTCGTATTTGAAACTCGAATTCGAATCAAATTCGAATAAGTTCGATTTTAATTTGAATAAATACGATCTAATTCAAGTTTACCTATGCCAAAAATTCAAAAACCATAATCATAATTGCAAAACAAACATATAAATTTAAAGTATCTACAATACCATATGATAATAAATTCAAAACTAAAGTACTAATAGTCTAAAATTCAAAATATTTAAAACGATAAGTAAATAAGACCCGTGTTAGTATGGGCTAAGAAACGGTTTAAGTAACGGATATTTATTATTTATGGATTTGACACACATAAAAATAAATAATTATACACACACACACATGTATATATAATTTGAATTCGAATTTCGAATAGAATCGAATAAGAAATCATAAATTCGTATTCGAGTATATTACTCGAATACGAATCGAATCAAATTCGAATTTTTTAAAACCGAATTCGAATCTTAATAATCGAATTCGAATCGAATCGAATTTTGAATGTTTCGAATGCGAATCAAATTCTGAACACCCCTAGGAAAACCAAGACATAAAAATATATTTTAGATTTATTGTCGGTGGTCTAAATTTAATTATTATGAAGCTTTGTGTAAATTCGTATAGACCAAGTATATTTTAGATTTGCAAAGGATGAACCAACAAGTTGATTCAATTGATTTATAAAAATAAAATGATATGATTGTATGTGAAAACAAGTGTCAAATAGTACTCAAGTAAATTTAGTTGATTGATGTAAACAAGAATTGGGAAAAATGACCACCCCGAGCTTCGAGCTATGTAGCAAATTATACTTTAATTCGGTTTGTTAATTGGAAATTACATAGACATAATTTGGTAAATAAGTGTAACAAAGGATAATTGCAAAACAAGGTATTCCGGCCGTATTGACCTTTCGATATATAACCGGGCAAGGAACACACGCTAGGAATTTGTCTTAGTAAAAATCAAGTTATATAATATGAAATCCGTAAACCAATTGCTAGTATATGATTATGGAAACACCGAACACAGACAATTGACAATAGATTCAATAATAATAACTTTGTTCTTCAAACACAAAAATACCACATAAACCTTAATTGTTCAACAAAGTTACAAAGATGATGAAACACAAGAAGTTTAAATCCAACAAACACAATTAATCAAGAGTATAAGATACAAACATAATATCCTAGACCCGGGTTGATAAAAAAGAAATTAGACAAACATGTTCAACATAGTTCTTATAAATGATAAAGATGAAATCTTCAATAGATTGTGAACCTTGATGATAACAAACTCTCCAATGCTTCCCTTCTTGTTTCTTGATGCCAAAAAAATAATGGAAGATTTATGAAAAGATACTTAAAGGTGAAGAAAATTGGGCTCTAATAATCCTCCATCATGTGGTTACATATCCCCTTAATTATGACATTAATTTTCAATAAAAACTTGATCAAAAACTAATTCTCACGGTTTTGAAATTGTAGGGACTATACCCTACGCCAACAGGACCTAGGATACGGTTTAGATGTCCAGCAGCCGTAGGGTACGACCAGGTAGCCGTAGGGTATGGCTGACTCAGATTTTCTTTAATCTCTTAGTCCTTAAAACATGCTTAAATCCGATCCTTTGTGCATTCTTCTGCAACACCAACAAATCATAAACACACCATCAAAGTACCTATATTTGATATGAAACAAGAAAATACTTTAACTCCTTTAATCGTGTGATATTAACCAACCCATCAGATCATATCATCATCGCTCGTTCAGCACTTTGCGATCCAATTATTCACTAGCTATCTGTACAGTTTTTGATATGAAACAAGAAAATACTTTAACTCCTTTAATTGTGTGATATTAACCAACCCATCAGATCATATCATCATCGCTCGTTCAGCACTTTGCGATCCAATTACTCACTAGCTATCTGTACAGTTCATACATGAAACAGTGTGCAACGAGTCCGATCAATCCGCCTTGTCTTGACTGCACAAACAAACCCGAATTCAAATTTCTTTCTTTATACAAATATGCATAAAATTTCAACTAAAAGCCAACTACTTGCCTGATATTACTCATGATAAACCTTTGCAGACTTCCCATGAGCCAATAACATATTATGCATAACAAAAAGAGGCTCGATATCAGTATTTTACGCGGTCTTCAAAACTCTTGAAACAAGTTTCTGGAAAATGTATGAATTCGTCCCGGTCTGCAAGAAAGATGTTTATAATAATAACATGATTAACAAAATATTCATGAACTTAACAAACGTTTTACCATCGTATATGAACACAAAATGGTTGAAAAACGTGTTTGAAGGGTCTTTGGAAATTCCCATGACTGAAAAAACATTCAAACTGTTGTTTGTCACTTTGTCTGCTGTCAATATATTCTTATGCCTCAACATTGATTGATTCAAACTATTTTCTTTTCATAATTAACAACTTAAACATTTTTAAAATATATATAAAAAGCGTACTTATAATAGATGCAAGTTTTCTAGCATATATTATTACATTGTTGGCGCGCAATTCTTTGAACGTATCTTGATTGGTTCAACCAAGAAAGGACCCAAGTACGAGAGAATTTATTTTACGTTTTACGTTATTTGATATTTGATACTCGTTTTTTTATTTATACCATACGAAGAGTAACAAATATATTCAAGTTCTCCCACCAGTTAATTAAGTTTAGAGGGTATTAAAATTTGCAACTTTGAATAGGTCCATTCACAACATAATATAATATAATAATTGTAACTTGCAACTTTTTTACTAATTTGGTCATGTTTACTTCTATTCAAATAAGTCCAAAAAGGACATTTCTCATTCAATCCCATGTCATCTATAAATACAAACCTTCAACACAACCTTAAACTCCAACCTAAGCTAAAACAAAAGCATCTAAGATTTTGCTTTCACTTTCCTAAAAAAGAAACCATGCAACGTGCAGCCATGTTAAACACCATCAAACGCCAAATAGCATTGCAAAAGGCTCAACGAGCGGTTCAACCCGTGTGTGATGTTTTCATAAACCATCGTGGGATCGATACTAAAAGATCAATTGCCTCTTTGCTCTACCACCAGCTCGTGTTGTCAAGAATCCCTTCGTTTCTTGACAACAAGAACATGAAACCGGGTGATAAGCTTTTTGAGCATATTGATAATGCAATAATTGGGTGCAAGATTGGTGTGGCTGTCTTTTCACCCCGTTATTGCGAATCATATTTTTGTCTTCACGAACTTGCTTTAATGATGGAGTCGAGGAAAAAAGTTATTCCTATTTTTTGTGACGTGAAGCCCTCTGAGCTTCGCGTCACGGATAATAAATTATATTCTCCGTCTGAGATTAAAAGATTCAGTTACGCGATTGAAGAGGCCAAGAATACCGTAGGACTCACATTCAACACATCCAAAGGGTAAATATTTGTTTATATATTAACTTTATTTAATTGTTTTTATTTTCTTTTGAAAGTTTTAAGGTTTGACACTTTCTTAACCAAAATTTACAGGAATTGGGCGGATGTGGTAACATATGCAACCGAGTTGGTTCAGGAAAGCTTGATTGAGATCAACAATGAGAAGAATGTTGCTCAGCCCGCTGAAATCGTTTGCGGGAACTAATATCGACCTTAGTTATGATGATTTTTTTGTTTTTTTTATTGACAATAATGCCCTTTTTAAAGTTGGAAGTGTAAATTAGTTGTACATATTTTCATTTTCTTTGTAACTCTATTCCTTCATGTCTTGAATTGTTTGAATAAAAGTTCATTGCAGATTTTACATTTTTTTGTAAATGCTCATATAAAAATTCACTTGACAGTAATGCGCGTATACATATACTTCTAGATGTGTAACATATTATAATAAATTTTAGGTAATGATATCTGCAAATCCAAGATCATAAAATATCAATAAGTCTGTTATTTTCCAATAAATCTTGATACCATCTTACTGACAATTTGGGTATTCGGTCAATAGTTTGACGGTCGGCATAGTATAACCCACATGCTACATTAATGTACCCATGTATGCATTTGTAATTTTCTATCAACGAACCATACAAATTAGCCATGAACCAGCTCCATGATTGTATTTTCAACACAAAAATATGTCAAAGCTTCTTTTGACTTTTGGTCAAATTAACTACTTGTCAAGTACAAAAACAGATGTGGCATTATAAGTTTATAACTGTTGAAACGTAACGCTATAACGTTCTGTGTGTACTTCTATAAGTTTCTAACGTAAAATCATATTTGTCAAAGGTAAATCTAGGGTGAATAATGTTAGCATACCGAACACTTGGTGGGCAGAGAAAGAACAAAATCCTACTCAAGCGCCGCTTCAGAAAAGAAACTTGCAGATTATTTCGACATGCTCGATTTGTGGGGATCATGAGGAAACTGCCAAGCGTTCACCTCTTGCAGTTTGGCAAATGCAAGTCTGGCCAATTATTGCCAATGGTGCAAAGTAAAAAGACGTACCACTCCTAGTGGGGCACCTTTCCCACCCTAACATCCCCCCCCCCAACCAAGGGCGCCTATGAGGTTTTGGAGATGGGGGCGCTTTATATAATAATAAAATAATAATTGGGTAATTATTGAAATAGGGTTCATCCACTATACGCACTTTGTGTATAATGTCCATATGATGATGTGATACCACATGACACACAACGCCTCTATAGGGGCATTATCCACTACACACGGTCTAACTATTTTCATTCTTTTGTTTAAGGACATCTTGATCCAACAGTTCTACACATGTTTATTTCAGGAAGTCGAGCTATAAAGAACGTTTTTCAAGCTATTTGTGGGGTCACATGTTGGTGTATATGTATATGGAGAGCATGCAACAATATGATCTTTAATAAAATTCTGGCTCGCATTCAAAAGTGATTGAAAGCGTAAATACGCTGGGCTTCTTGTGGGTGAGAGATTGATAAAATGCATGCCATTAATTGGAGTCGAGAGTGTAGTTTCAATTTCAATTTTCAAGTAATTGCTGTCATTTCTTTTTAGGTTGTATGTGAATAAAAAAATATCACTAGTTAAGTTGAATTATATAATATATTTCCCACTAATGGTAACCATCAATTGAGAAGATCTTGACCGTTCAAAGTAATGAACTTTTGATCACAGCCATTCAAACTCTCAAAATTCCTTCTAGAAGCAGCGGTTACCAGCAGTTCCACACCTCTCTCCTGCCATCTGCAAGTTACCGACAGTTATGTGTGCTTGATGAAACTGTTTATCCACTCCCCCCCCACCCCCTGGATGACTACATGTGTTTGCTCGCAGCATCTTTGTTTCTTTTTCTTTGTCCCTGCACTACCGTCGATTAAAAATGTAAGTTACCAATTCAGTTTTGTTGCTTGGATTTTGATCAGTACCTTATCTAGGGTAGGGTTTATAATATGTATCATTACCATCCAAAAATTAAAATTGCAGGGTTGCACTTCGGCCATTCAATATCGAAATTGAAATCCAACCACCATACTGTCTTCACATCGAACGGTAAATTTATGTGCTTTTGACCATGACACAGTTGTAAGAATGCAACCTAATTTGTTCACTGGTGCAACAATTTGTTTGGGGTTATTGTGTTGATTTGATATTAATTTATATCTATACCTTTTATTTCTCCAAGTATATGATATTAATTTTCTTTTCTTTTTTTTTTCCAGAATTTTATCTAAATCTAAGGTATGCGACACTAAAAGAAGGAAATTTGGATACTTATCATGTGGAACTGGTAATCCTTTTTCATTATTCAACCTTTAAGTCATATTAATGTTGATCAGTTCTTCACGTATGTAATAAAAAACATGAATGTTATGATAAACCCATAAGTAAAACATACCTGTTACAGTAGGGGAAGTAGTAACCGTCCGGAGAAGGATGTAGACGACATGATTGTCAGCTTGGTCGAGTTCCCCTTTAGGATGTATATTAGTAATGGGAATTAGGGTTCTTGAGGAAACCGAATTATGGAGAGATATAGGGGTCACGAATTACTTAATGTGAGAGTTAGGTTTTTCTTATGATGTTAATTAATTTCTTCCATGTATTTATATACACCCAAGAGGAAACCCTTGATTAGCAAGTAATGGTAATATGGTCCATCAACAATTACCTAGCTAATATAACAATAAGGTATGATTTAATTATTTTGATATATTATTATATAAATGATAATGATGGCCATACATAAATATATATATCCATATATTTATTCTTACATTCTCCCACTTGGCCGAATAATCATTTATTATGAGTGTTAGATTAGTCTGCAGATTTTAACACTCATTTTAGCTATAAACTCAAACTGGAGCAGAGAAATACAGTCATTGAATTGAACATCAGCTCAAGACCCTCATTAATCATACTGTAGTCCTTGTTTAAAACCTAAGTAGTTATGATCAAAATTTTCAAGTAAGCCCTTCAGAATATTTGATTTGTATACTAATTTGTCTATATGTCATTACGCATGCAGAACATATTAAGAGACATACAAAATTAAAACTGGCGAGGAAAATTAATAATTAGTCAATTAAAATTAGTCATTCATATAACGATATACTATTATACATGGTCATAAATAATCCCGTCTTTATTATAAGCGCTTTCATAAGACTTATGGGTAATAGACCTTTAGTTATAGGATCCTTAAGCATATCATGAATGTATTCGATATGAGAATTTAGTTTCCTCAATTCGTTCATAAACGAATAATTTATTTCATATCGAAATTTAATGCAGCACTTCTTGAACTGTTACTGTTTGAGAAAACATGGTAGCTGACTTTATCACAATAAGTCTTCAATATATAATTTCTATGGAGTTAATAAACTTATGAGTCCAATGATAAATTTTCAATAACATTTATTGACAATTGCGTTGAGATTTAATCAACATATTATGTCGTTAAAATTTAGATTGTTGTTATCAGTTCATTATGACTCCTCCATGAGATAGATTATCTTCTGACATGAGAATATATCCCGAAAATTACATTTTCTTATTTTTTGAATATGACGAAGTTTAGAGTAATCAACCGGTTTGAATTCTCACTTATTCTCTTAAATTATAGTCCCTCGTTTCCTTTAAAGATATTTCAATACTCTTTTAGATGTTTCGCGTTAATCTAGACATATCTAGTGTGTGCAATTCGAGTAATATCTGAACGAGTATAGACTTGTACCTATATAAGGCTTCTACTTAATGAAGCACAAGGGAATAATCTCAGTGATCCTATTATCCTCTAAAGGAGAGTGTTATTGCGTGTTACATGTACAAGGACCCTTTTAAGTTAATGCTTATAGAACAAAAATAATGTCCTTTCGGGTCTATCTCAGTATGTTATGATATTTATCACGTAAGAGATATCTCTTGAGATTTATCATATCAAAGTATGTACAAACAATACTTAGACTTATGTAACATATGCTTGTCAAAAGAATGTCATCTATATAAGGACAAGTTTTTTTTTAGTTGCTCCCACTTATCTTGAGGTAGGTACATTGATCCACTTAGTTGTTGATGAAAATTATTGTATAAATGTTTCATCACATTTCTAATGTTTGCATTAACCCATAAATGGAATATATTGACTTACGGACTAAGTGTTCTTTGACCTTCAGTTTAGAACTTCAAGTTGCTTTATGAACATGTAAATATGCAAGCCAGTTGTTAGGAAAAGTTGTTTAAATGTTCATGTAATGTAGCTCTTAAATATTATAAGCTACTTGAACAACAATAATGATCCTCAAAGAAATCTTTTGTAATATGGGAAAGATTCTTTGATGATTTATTCCCTCTTGAATATAACCTTTAATAATCAATCGTGCTTCTTAGTGCCTTACGTTTGTATTAGGATTTAGTTTAGTTATGAACACTCTTAGGTGATTCAACCAAATCCCAAACGTTATTCTGACTTATAGAATTTAATTTAGATTGCTAATGATAGCTTTATTCCATTCAGAAGATTGATTGATATTAATGGTTTAATTAGAAGATGTAGGATCAGTAAACTTTTTATCATCCATTTCAACTTTAGTTAAGGAGGTTATATAATCATCAAACTTAGTAGGTTTTTAAAAACTTAGATGACCTCCTGAGTTAATTATTGGGTTTATTAGAAGTTTCGGTTTTTATGGATTAGCTCTTGTTTAGGTTGCTATCATTTTCAGGATTCTAAGTGTATAAGAGTTGGTGCAGTATAGTGTACAAGAGGTGTAATCGGAGTTAAATTTGGAGTAAAATTTAATGACTCTTTTCCCCCCGCCTCTTGTACTTATGATAAGTCATTTTAAGGACTTTTACTGCTCCCACTGACCTTAGAAACCTTTAGGAAATTGGCATGCTTAGGGTCAATATTTAAATACCAGTAGATTCTAATGGAGAAACTAGTCGTTGTAGTTTCTCTTATTTTGAGGATTACTTTAGTTATGATAAGAAATCTGATTATGCCCATATTTAAGTACAAATGAAACTTTTGTAAGCGTATTGTTGAATTCTAAGGAGATAAGTTAGGATGAAACAATTTTGTGTTGGAGCAATGTCTTGTACAAGAGGTGTAATTGAGTTAATATCAAGTTTTCACCCCCACCTCTTGCAAATCTTACAAGTTATGATTAAGATACTTAATGCTCCCACTGATTTTCGAATCTCTTTGAAAGCTACATGATAAGTTTCAATGATGTACGTGACGTAAGAACATTTCATTCATATACTAGACTTGGTTTGATTTCCTTAACGTCCATATGTCATAAGAAACTTAGGAACATATTAGAAGAAAGCATGTTAGTTATATATGAATGGATCTCTTTAAAACCGTGGACCATAGAAGTCAGATTAGATACAAGTAAATAGTCGTAAAATGATAACTTATGTCTGAATATTCCATTTGAAATAAGTTCCACGAATGTCAGTGAAATATAACTTTGGGTGGACCCATACTTATTCCTTAAGCCTAGTGATGTTTATGGCATCCAACACATGATTTTAAAATCACTTAGAATGAGATTATATGAAAAATCATCCTCATCAACCATGTCATGATTTCTCATGAAGTTTTGGTTTTAATGGATGACATTTATAGGTCTCATTTGTCTTTTGTTAAAAAAAATTGATAACAAGAGTTGTGAAAGTATATAGTATCATCTAGTTCTATCTTATAATTGTTTCTATCCGGATATTGATAACAAGTAAGATGAGAATTTAATGTAAGAGTGACTTTATGTTGGCTATGCAAACCTCACAACTGTCATAACGCAGCTTAAGTATTGCTACTAAATTCTGATTAAACACCAGAATTTATAAGGTATCCTAAAGCATAACTAGAACAGTTTATTATGGTTTATGATAACTTGAACATTTAATTTTTTCACCAACACTCATGTTAGTTATTTGTTGATTTTTGGTAAGGAAACATATAAAGAACTAGAATCAACCTACTATGTGTTAATTGGAATATATAATTAGTAGACTTAAATATCATGAATATGTGACTACTGATTTTAGCTAAAAGTTCTTTTAAATTATGGAAAATCACGTTGCTTATGTCTAGTATAATGACATATATTTGCAGTGAACCTTCTCTTTAAAGATCTTAAAACTAGAAGTTATACTTGTATTTGTCTATGAACCTTAGAATTGTCTTCTTTTAGGTTTTAGTGGTAGTGAGTGGAATAACATCTTATTTTCCAGTACTAGATATTTTTTTTCTTGTACATATGTTGCTGATCAACACACTCATTTTCCTTTGGTACTTCTAAGTGTTATAGTTGATTCTTAAGGCATCAAATTATACTATTGAAAAATTTAGTGTATAATGTACTGGAAAAATTATACTTATTTTCATGTGTAAGCCCTTAATTTTATAGGTCATGTCATGATATTGTACATTATGATGTATTCAATAATGTCATTTAACCTTATAGTTAGAATTTAGAAGAAATGCATGCATCTTAGGAGCTATTTTGATTATTTTCTAGATATTAGATTAGTTTTAGGGAAAACTAAATCTAGAATAACTCTATTTGATAGCATGAGTTTATTAATTATCATAAGAGACATTATGTTTGACTCATCTCATTTATCATGCTCTAGGTTTCTTCTTTATTACTATTATAAGAAGGAGCAATTGGATGGTGATGTCTTGAGGAATAATAAAAAATGAGAAGAGCTAAAAGTTAATGAAACTCTTTATGAAGCAAACATATTGGGTTTGAAATTAGAGTGGATGATTTGATTGAGAGTAATTTCTAGGAAGAAAATTATAGTGAGTAATGTAATGGGATATTAAAGTAAGATAGATTAATTTAAATGATCATTAGATTAATGAAGGATCATTAATTGTGAGGATCATTATATTTTATTGAAGATATGATATGTCTATTATTAACATCAAACTAATAGACAACTTAAATTAAAGTTCTACTTAAATAAAAAATAAATCACCTTTGGGCAGGATTAAAATTTATTTAAATATGTGTGCAAAACAATTGTAACACATCACCTTTGGGCAGAAGTGAGACAACCATTTTAATTATGCACGAGTTAGTTTTGCTTTATTTAAATGTAACTCATCACCTTTGGGCAGAAGCGATACATTTAAATCATGTTAAGCGAAACTAACACGGCTTGTATTAAGACTTGAATGATATGTTCGATGTAATGCATCAACTTTGGGCAGAAATTTACATCAACAATTTATTCAAGTTTAAGCCTTTCTATGTTTTGTAAAATTAATCAATATATTTTTATATTTTAAGTGTCTTACAAAACATTTTTCGTGTTTTCGGTTTTATGAGATCTCGGAAATTATGAGTTCTCTGTTAACACTTGAGTTTTCGGTTTTTATTGTGTTTTCGGTTTTATAAGATCTCGAAAATTATGAGTTCTCTGTTAATACATGAGTTTTCGGTTTTATTTGGGTTTTCGGTTTTAATGAGATATCAGAAATTATGAGTTCTCGGTTTTAACCAAGATTTCGGTGGTACCCAAATCAAATTATTTAGGGTAAACATATTTTGATTCAAATTCTTTAGAGATTAATTTTATCTTCAAGATTTCGTTTTAATTTTAAAATTTATAGATTCCATAATTATTCAAAATTTAAAATCTTTGAAGATTTGTTTATTCAATTATTTTAGGAAAAACACAATCATAATCCGAATTTTAACCAAAATATGTAATATTTTTCGAAAAACTCATGATGAACACGAAGAACACAACCGAAAAACCATAAAGTTTTTAATAGGTTTTTTTTTTAAAGTGAAATTGGTTATAACATTGTTTTTAAACAGTTTATATATAACCAGATTTCAATAAGTTCATAAGAATTTAATGATAATAAAATAAGAAAACAGAATTCGGGTTTATCAGATTTTAGTTTCATGTTTTCCGGTTTAGATCCAGATTTAGGGAAAACATAAAGAACTGATTAATCAACATCGCTCTGATACCACATGTTGATCAGTTCTTCACGTATGTAATAAAAAACATGAATGTTATGATAAACCCATAAGTAAAACATACGTGTTACAGTAGGGGAAGTAGTAACTGTCCGGAGAAGAATGTAGACGACATGATTGTCAGCTTGGTCGAGTTCCCCTTTAGGATGTATATTAGTGATGGGAATTAGGGTTCTTGAGGAAACCGAATTATGGATAGATATAAGGGTCACGAATTACTTAATGTGAGAGTTAGGTTTTTCTTATGATGTTAATTAATCTCTTCCATGTATTTATATACACCCAAGGGGAAACCCTTGATTAGCAAGTAATGGTAATATGGTCCATCAACAATTACCTAACTAATATAATAATAAGGTATAATTTAATTATTTTGATCTATTATTATATAAATGATAATGATGACCATACATAAATATATATATATCCATATATTTATTCTTACAATTAAATCACTTTTAGTTCAAAATTACTACCATTTGTGTGCGTCATGGAACAAATTTACCACTAGCTCACTAACCAACTAACTGTTTTATTAATATATGCAGGTAATTTGTGAAATTCAAGCTGCACATGATTATAACATCAATATAGATGGAGGCTTCTTCTTACTCAATTTCTTTCATTTTTAGTAAATTATAATATATATATATATCACTCAAACATTAGATTTTTACTGTGGGAATTCCAAGTTGCTCCTAGTGTGGGTACTGAAGCTAGAGACCATATCTCCTTCAGGTGAAACATCTACATCATTTATTATTATTAAGTATTAACTGTGCAATACTTCTAATTCGTTTTGGAAGGGGAGGTTGAAAACGGTTTTTGTTTCCTTCCATTTCTCACCACGTCATCCCCATCACCGTTATTTCTCTCATACCAGTGCTTGAAGTTGTATCTCATTCCTTCTCTCTGCCTCAACCTTTTACTCTTACTCTCATGGATCTGAAGGTTTAATCTAACAGGTAATGTCAATTATTAGTGCAAAATTGGGATTCTAGGGTTGATATTTGGTTTTTTATCAATCGATTTTTCACTTTCGCTTTCGGTTTTGACTCTTAATTTGTATCTTCTATTTACCCCCGGCAGCTGGTTTCTAATTTCCAGCAGCGTCTTTATGTTCTGGAACCATCAAGGTATGTTCTATGTTCTGCTTTCTGTTTAGACAATTTTTGTTCAGTTTTTGGATTTAAATGAAGTTTTTTTTATTAATCATCAGTTTACATATTTATGCATCCTTAAGCCTAAGTATCAAGTAGTTAAATGTCATGTAACCCATTTGAACCTTTATATAATAAAAATAACATATTGACCCATTGGACAACAATCCTAACATTATTTTGTGATTACTTATCCCTTGAGCATTGAAGAAACACTAAGTGAACCCTGGACAGATTATAGATAATCTGGGGGTTAAGTAATGTTTCCCACGGATGAGATCTAGCTGAGAAGGTTGTTCTTCAGGAGACCTGCAAAACAGACACCGTAAGCTCGTCACTGAGAAGGGGGGGTTCCTCCTTGTGACCACCCTCCGGCGTGAGAATCAGACTAGATTGCTCTGAATATAAGTGTATATTAAGAGATTGCTAGATAACAGGATAGCAGATGATCTTACCATTCCAAGATGTTGGAGTATTTATAGCCGAAGGTAGGTTTCCTAGAAGGTACAGCCGGCTGAATAGTATTCCTGTTCTACCAACAGTGGATTACGCACAGGCCATACTGGTTGGTGGATAGGTTACGGCCAATAGTAACAAAGTCGGCTGCACTATTCCACCAGCTGTAGATTATGCACGTCCCACCTACTGTGGATTATACGCAGGCCATGCTGGTTGGTGAATAGGTTACGGCCAACAGTAACACTATTCTACCAACTGTAGGCTACGCACGCCCCTCAGTAAGAGTTGGTGAGTAGGCAGCGGCTAATAGTGATAAACAGTACTAGAGGGTGCTCCTCCTCGTACTGTTGTCGGTGAGCTGTCACCCTGTGATTGGCTCATGGGTTGTTCTGGTCAGATTGTCTGTCCTATCCATACCTTGGTAGGTATAGTACAAAAGATCTTTCAGAATCATACGGACTGGCTCATTTTGGCGGGATTGTTCCCGCCTTGCTCATTCCTTCATGTGACTACTGAAGTAGCTATTGTCTTGTGCGTGTAGCCCTGCTGTCTGCGGGTAGCCTTCCCTGATGGCTTGTATCCGCAACTGCGGGAACAGGCGGGGTACTTCACCATTGGGAGGCTTTCCCTGCGTGTACAGCTTGCGTACTGCGCTTAAGGTTCTATGAGCATGGTGGGTCCTGCGGGAGCAGATGGCCTTTGCGCAGACGTCCCTGTTCAAGGTGAGTCTTGCGGGACCAACTGGTCTCTGCTGGGACCTACCTCTTCAAGTCCCCCCAGTCCAATGTTCTTCTCATGAATGTTTAATAAAGTGAGGTGAACTTTTGGACTTTAAGCAAGGGGTTTTGAAAAGGGTTTTTAGTTTTAAGGTTCTCCGTGGGGATTCTTCCCGCGGGTTTCCTAATGTCACTTGCAAAAATTCCCGATTTTTTTGCTTGATCTTTGGGTATGATGCGGGTAGGTATGTAACCTTCTCGCAAGTCAGGAGCGTTGAGTCTTACTTGTATATAGTCTCCATGGGGTTTTGGTGGTTTTCAACATAGTGATCGATTATGCTAAGACCACCAATTCCATCACGGAGTTTCAAACAATATAATTCTCGACGCTCCCATTATGCGGGGATGTTACTCCTCTATCCGCAAGCATTGCCCAGAAGATCCTTCTTGGTTTCAATTTTCTGCGGGGCGCTAGGTATGTGAAGGGTTTTGCCTTAACACTACCCGCGCTCGTCTTACGGTTACTTTACTTCCAAGGTACTGGGGTCCATTCCCTGCGGGTGCTAGGTATGTGAAGGGTTTTGCCTTTACACTGTACCCGCATCCGTCTTACGGTTACTTGGTTGCCAAGGTATTCTTGGCTTCAATTCCCTGCGGGTGCTAGGTATGTGAAGGGTTTTGCCTTAACACTGTACCCGCACCCGGCTTATGGTTACTTGGTTGCCAAGGTATTCTTGGCTTCAATTCCCTGCGGGTGCTAGGTATGTGAAGGGTTTTGCCTTAACACTGTACCCGCATCCGTCTTACGGTTATTTGTTTGCCAAGGTAAGGGGTGTTTTCCCGCTTACTTTTGAATCTTTTTTGAATTTTGAATTTCGAAATTCGAAGAGTTGGTGGAAAGATAGGAACAGTCCAAACATCTGAAACGTCGTGCGACGGTTTCTTCTGACTGTGTCAGGACGTGCAGGAAGTTATGGTGACGTGACAGTTCATGGTCATTCCAGACGCTTTTTCAGGCGCGTGGGCGCGATTTTTCGGGCGCGTGGCCGCGAAATTACTGGCACGCGTCCTTTTGACAGCTGTTGCCAGCTTGCTTTTTGCCACGCGTCATAGTTTCATTGCACCCTCGATTTCTCTCTCCTCCGCATTAAATTCACCGCATTAATTGCGATTAGTATATAAAGGGGGAGGGTCCTTTGTAATTCACACCTTCACCCTTCTCTTCTTCTTAGCGATTTCCGGCAAATACTCCCCTTTTCAGGCAAGCATTTTCCCGAAATCGCTTTCTTTCTGCAAGATGTCTTCACATGATCTCGAGTCTACCACCGATGACAGGAGTACTGCTGGCGAGTGCAAGTGTGCTCTGCCCGGCGATCAGTACCGGTATGTTGTTAGGAAGTTCATGCTCGATCCTCTCGAGCCTGAGTTTCCTGAACCCCATCAGACCGTGTACGATGCCCCCAGAGGCAAGATCGGGGTTTATGCAGCATTCTTTGTCTATGGGAATCTTAGGTTCCCATTGACAAAGTTTGTTTACCGTGTCCTCGAGAGGCACGGTGTTCATCTGACCGAGTTGCACCCTATGGCGATCGCCAAGATTCGCCATTTCGAGTGGGTGTGCCGGATTCTGGGCATTGAGCCCTATGTGGACCGCATGATGACCTTCTATACTTGGAGGTGCATCCAGGGGTGGTACACCCTGACAACCCGGATCAAGGGTTTGAAGATTTGCGCGACCGAGCGCAGTCTCCGATCGTGGAAGCGGGAGTTCTTCTACATTTCTGCCCGCGCCATCCCCATTGCCATGAAGTTTAAAAATGGCCAAGCAATTCCGAGCCACCACGCCACCAACTACCAGGAGGCGGAATGGTTTGCGAAGATATCCCGGGTCCAATCTCCGGTTTACCGGTTTGCGGAGTCCGGGATGGTGATGCTGGGGATGAGCCGGGTATGGAAGGAGGCGTCTCAGGTTCCCATCCTTCTCGAATACGGTTTGAACTCTACTCCTTATGGTATGTCTTGTCTTTTTTGCTGATATGAGTTTGTCTTCTAACTGTTTCTTTTCTTTCAGAGGGGAACGATTTGGAGTCGCTCCTGTACCCGCGGGAAGCTGACGGTCCCGTGCGGGTGGGTACTCGTGCTCTTGACGAGAACGAGTTGCCCATCCTGGAGCAAACAGCGGATCGGTTTGTGGAGGTCTATCCGCTGGGCCACGAGATCCTGAGCCACCGGCGGCCAGGTAAGGCGTTATTCTCTCCTCCACCCCTCAGTGCTGTACCCGCTGCTGGAATTCCTGACATCCTGTCTTCTTCTGAGGAATCCGCAGATGGTCCTCCGTTAGTGCGGAAGAAGAGGGCTGCCGGCGGGAAAGGGAAGGAGAAGGCGGCCTCCACAGCCGATCCAGTGCTCCTATCTGACACTGAGTCAGATAGTGAAGAGGTGGCGGGGAACCCCGGTGGTGAGAAGACCACTGTTCCGGAGGCTACGACTGTTACCTCCGGAGAACCAATGACGACGACGGTGACCGGCATCAAGAGATCGGCTCCATCGGGTTCGTCCCCGCCCGTCCGTACGTTCAAGCTCAAGAAAACCCGTAAGTACAACTTTCTCTTGGCTTTTATCTTCGTAGTTTAATCCTTTGTCTTTTAACACTTTTCTTCTTTACGCATGCGTGGATGTTGACGCATTCCAGGGTGGAGCGCAGGGGAGTACCTCTCCGCCAATGACGGTAGGCTCGGTCAGCCTACCTGAGGCGTCGACCCAGGCACCTGCGCCTGCTTCCGCTGGTCCAGTTGCTCACTCCTTTGAGCCGACTGTTCCAGCCGAGATGACGTCACCGCCGGCGGTGAGTGCGATTTTTACAGCATCCTTCACCGAGCCGGCGGTTACTGTTGCTGCTGACTCCTCGGCGGCGACCGCGGCGGACACCATGCCTCCGCCATCGACTGCGGCGGAAACCATGCCGCTTCCGCCATCGGCCTCGACGGCCGAACCTTCAGGTACGCGCGGGGCTTCTCGCCGATCTTTGTTACCTTCCCATCTGCCTGACCTTTTGGATGGATTTCCCTTAGGTTCAGGTGATGGTTTCGGTGGCTATCGGCCTGTGATCGACCCTACAGTTGCGTAGGGTTCTTTTGGCCTTTATGCATTTTTTATCATCTTTTCCTAACTGCTTTGTTTCTTTTGCAGTGTCGGATTCCAATGAAGTGTATGTTCCAAGATGGAACATTCGCCGAGGAACAACCCTTCGCACACCTGTGGAGTGCGTGGACTGGGCTCGCCACGCTGCTCCCCATGGTGCGTTGGGGGAAGCCATGGTTAGCTACCAGGAGGGTAGGCTAACCAACGAGCTTCGGGTTCTCCTGGCCCGGATGCAGCCACGCGTCGAGCTGCTTTGTCGTGAAAACGACAAGTTGAAAGCAGCTCGCGTTAAAGAAGTATCTCAGGCGCGTGCTCTCCGGGAGGAGAACCAAAAACTAACCGCAGTAGCTGCGGAGAAGGAGAAGGCCTTCAAGGCCCTCGAGGTTGAGGTTCAAGCGCGACTCGAGGCCCGCTCCAAGGCTGCCCAAGCTGTTAACGAACAGCTTCGGCTAGCTAAGGAGACTGCGAGGAACGCGACCGAGAGGGCCACCAAGGCTGAAGCTGTTGCTGAGCCTCTCCGCCTGGAGAATGAAGAACTTAAAGCCAAATTAGAGGCTCTTCAACAGGCTCATGATGCCTTGGCTATGGAGGACGCGAAGAAGCTTCAAGAGATCCTGGACCAGAGGGGTGTGCTTGCGCACACCGAGCGGAAGCTTAAGGGCGTTGAAGAGGCCGCTGCAAAGGATGTGCTTCTTGCCAATCTTAATAAGAGCGAAGCTGAACGCGCCTGTACCCAAGCTCTGGTTGCCAAGGAATGGCTTCTTCGAGAAGCGTTGCCTCAGGTATTTTAGCTTTATGTCTTCACGCTTTCCTTTGTTCATAGAAAAGGTGTTTGACACTTGTATCTTTTTTTTTTTTTGTAGGTTGTGCATCGGGTCTTCTCAGAGACTACTTACGATGATGCTATGAGCGCAGCCCTCAACGCTTCTCATGAGGATGGGGAACGGACCGGCTTCCTGCTTGGTCTAGGGTTTGCTGAGAAAGGCGTCCCGCCTTCCAACTTCCCTTTGTATAATGCGGATACTGAAACTATTTACGACCAAGCAGTGAACCAGTATGCTGCCTTCCCGCATCCGGTGGTGGAGAAGGTGAATGAAATTGCTGCTGCTGATGATGGGCTTGCTGTCCTTAGAGCTTTCCTTGAACCGCCACACTCTGCTGATGGTGCGGGTCCAAGTGGAAGTGGTCCTGAAGCATGATCCAGAAGATCCCTTTCCACCACTAGCGTAGATATTTGCTTTTGTATTTCTTTTGTATGCGGGTATACACCCAGCAACGTTTGTAATATTCGAGTTTTGATGAAATAAAGAATGTGTTTGTCCTTTTCTTTGTTTATTTTACGCATGTTTACACTTAGCAATTTCTTTAGTACTTAGATAAGTTAACTTTTTGACGTGGTAAATTATAAGTTTATTTTGCTTCCTCTTTCATGATTGTGCGGGTAGGACCGTCACTTGCACTTAGTAGGATGGCTAAACTTACATTTAACCTGCGTGGAAGTTTTCCTCATCTTTTCCTTTGAAATTTTCTAAGTGTTCAGAATAAGTTAACCTTTGAACGTGGTAGATGATAGGTTGAAGTTTTGCTTCCTTGTTCGTGATTGTGCGGGTAAGACCGTCACTTGCACTTACAAGGATGGCCAAACTTTACTTACATCTAACCTGCGTGTAGGTTTTCCTTAGAACTTTTTTAACATTTTTAGCGTTGTGTTTTTGCGGGTTTTGCCGCCTTCCACACGCAACTACTTACTTCTTCACACATTGATGCGGTGAATACCGGCACATGGGAAGTTCATAAGTTAAAGGTAAGGCTATCAACACATTGTGAAAGGAGAATCATTTCCATTAGAAGTGGCTCTTAGGCCTTTTCTTTACAAGTTTGGAATTGATCTACATATAACATTTGCGTAATTGAGCTCCATTCCATGTTCTTGGGATGGGAGTGCCATCGAGCCTTTCGAGCCGGTATGCGCCCTTTCCCAGAACTTGTTTGATAACATATGGCCCTTCCCAGACCGGGGCCAGCTTTCCTGGGCGTTCTTGGTTCGAAGCCTCGTTGTTACGCAGTATGTAGTCTCCTTCATTGAAGTTGCAGAGTTTTACCCGCGTGTTGTAGTACTTTTGCATTTGTCGTTTGTAATTCTCTTCACGCACTGCGGCTAAGTCTCTGCGTTCCTCGGTTAGCATAAGGTCTAACCGTCTTTCCGCATCATTGTCTTCTGGCTGGATCAAGACCCTTGGTGAGGGTAAACCAATTTCGACCGGGACCATGGCTTCAGTGCCGTAAGTGAGACTGAACGGGGTTTCCCCCGTACTGGCCTTTTTCAGCGTTCTGTTTGCCCAAAGGACGTGCGGAGGCTCGTCCACCCAGCCGGATCTGTGTTCCGATAGTCTCTTCTTGATGCCTTCGACAATGCTCTTATTTGCTCTTTCCACCTCACCATTACCTTGCGGGTGTGCCACTGAGGTAAAGGTGTGGGTGATTTGAAGTTCTTTTAGCCACTGTTGTAGCTTCTTGTCAGCAAAGTTGGTGCCGTTATCGCTCACCAAATTCTGTGGAAGTCCAAAACGACAAATAATAAATTCCCAAATAAATTTTTTGATATGTTTCGCGGTTGTTTGGGCTAAAGGTTTTGCTTCTATCCACTTGGTGAAGTAGTCGATGGCTACCACTAGGAACTGAACATTTCCTGCTGCTGTAGGAAATGGGCCTGTCACATCGATGGCCCACTTCTGAAATGGCCATGAAGAAGTGACTGGAACAAGTTCATTCTTCGGGCGGTGCGTGTTGGGTGCGTAAAGCTGGCAAGACCTGCATTTTCTGATGTATGCCAGTGCATCCGTATGCATCCCCGGCCAAAAGTATCCCGCGTTGTTTAGCTTGGCTACAACAGCGCGGGGACCTGCGTGTACTCCACAGATGCCTTCGTGTACTTCCCTTAGGAGGTAGTCAGCATCTTGGTTGTCCACGCATCTCAAGAGTGGGCCAAGAAAGTTACGTCTGTAAAGGATGTCATTGACGAGTTGATAATTCAGTGCTTTACAGCGTAGTTTTCTTGCCTGTGTTTTTGACTCTGGTAATGTTCCTGCTGCAAGGTAATTTATTATTGGTGTCATCCACGTTTCTGTACCGGTTTGGATGACACAAATTTCCTTGTGCGGGACTGATGGTGCTTCGAGGAGTTCAATGCGGATGTCCTTTCCCAAGTGGGTGAAGGCTAGTGATGCAAGCTTGCTTAACGCATCCGCAGATTTGTTTTCGCTGCGCTTGACATGTATGACTTTACAATCATTAAAATCACGCATAAGGGTTTTTGCCTGAGCGAGGTACAGGGCCATTGTGTCGTTCACAGCCGTGTACGTCCCATTTATTTGGTTGGCCACCAGCATGGAATCCACGTGGGCTTCCAAGTTTTTCACTCCCATCTTACGCGCAATTCTCAATCCGGCCAAGAATGCTTCGTATTCGGCTTCGTTATTCGTACTTGGAAAATCCAACCGAATAGCGTAAGTATATTCTTGGCCTGCTGGGTTGGTTAATTTTAACCCTGCGCCTGAACCCTCGTTATTGGCTGCTCCATCAGTGTAGAGTCGCCAGACATCATTGATGTCCTGTGCTGGGGAGGGTTGAGCCTCCTCCTGGCACTCTTTCTCCCGCGAAGCGGGGACTTCTGCAATAAAATCGGCCAGGACCTGGCCTTTTATGGCTGGTCTTGGCTTGTACTTAATTGCATATTCTCCCAATTCAATTGCCCATTTGGCTAGACGTCCCGATAATTCGGGTTTGCCTAGAACGTTTGAGAGTTTGAAGTTGGTGAGAATGGTGATTGGGTGGCCCTGGAAATATCGTCTTAACCTGCGTGAAGCGTGTATAAGTGCTAAGACTAATTTTTCGAGGGTAGAGTACCGGGTTTCTACGTCTGTTAGTACACGGCTAACATAATAGATTGGCATCTGGATGCCTTTTCGTTCTATTAGCAGGACTGCCCCGGTTGCTCTATCTGTTGCGGAAAGGTATAGGATTAACTCTTCTCCCGCTTGTGGTGCTGTAAGTGTTGGGAGTTCGATCAGGCGTGACCGAATCTCCTGAAAAGCTGCTTCCGCTTCTGGTTTCCAGCGGAAGTGCGTTTTCTTTAAGCAGTTTCTCAATGTTGACACGAAAGGAAACGACTTATCCGCATGGTTTGCCAAAAAGCGATTAAGTGCGACTAGTCGTCCATTCAGTGTCTGAGCCTGTTTGATGGTGGTAGGTGATTCCATTCTAACAATGGCTTCGACCTTTTCAGGGTTCGCTCTGAAGCCATCTTTAGTAACAATGACTCCCAAGAACTTCCCTTCTTCCATCCCAAATGAACACTTGCTCGGGTTGAGCTTCATGTTTATCTTTCTGAGCGTGTTGAAAGTTTCTTCAATGTCTTTCAACATCGCTTCTGGCTCGGGGCTTTTGATGACCAAATCATCCATATAGACTTCCAAGTTTCTCCCGATTTGGGCATGAAACTCTTTGTCCATCAGTCGTTGGTACGTGGACCCTGCATTCTTAAGTCCGAATGGCATCATTTTATAACAAAACGTACCATCGGGCGTCCGAAATGCGGTTTTGTCCTGGTCATCTACGGCCATGTGGATTTGATGGTACCCCTTATACGCATCCAAGAAGCATTTAAGGCGAAATGGTGCCAACGAATCCACCTTAAGATCAATTTCTGGTAACGGATAACAATCTTTGGGGCATGCTTTGTTCAAATCTTTGAAATCTATGCACATGCGCCATTGTTTGTCATTCTTCGGTACCATTACGGGATTTGCAACCCATGTTTGATATCTACTAACGCGTATGATGCCTGCGTCAAGGAGTTCCTTGACTTGGGTTCTACACGCGTTAGTTTGTTCAGGCCCCATTACTCTGCGCTTTTGTACGACTGGCGTAACAGCCGGATCGCACTTGAGCTTATGCTCCGCCTTACTTCGGGGTACACCAGTCATGTCAGCTGGTGCCCACGCAAAGATGTCAGCGTTTTTCTGCAGTAAGCGTTTGAGTAAGGTGCGGGTGGGATCAACGATTGTTGGTCCAATGGTAACGGCCTGTTCGGGGTATTTGCCATTGAAGGCCCATTTTTCCGGTTCGGTGATGGTTGGTTTAGCCATTTTCGGTTTGGGTTTAGATGAGACAGGTGCGATGCATACCTGGGGAATGCCAGTGATCATCGCTACACCCTCAGCTGTTGGCCATCCCATCATGCCGTGGACTGAAGATACCACGGCGTTGAATCTTGCCATCCCGTCTCTTCCGAATAGGATGTCGTACGTGTGGTGTGGCTTTCTCATCACGACAAAATCCACGTCTTCTGTGCGTGAATGATTCCCATCGGTAAGAGTAACGGGGAAAGATAGGATACCCAGGGGGGTTTCTGTGCTGCCGTCAAACCCTTCCATTGAAGCGTAGACCGTTTCCAAGCGTTCTTTGTCTTCATCATCCAGCTTGTCAAAGAACTGCCTGTACATCACTGTCGACGAAGCGCCGTTGTCAACAAGAGTGCGGGAAGTGATGTAATGCCCCAGCTGGCTTTTGATGACGATGGGGCCTTCTTTGCTGGGGCCTCCTGGCACTCGCGGGAAGCGCACCTCAGCTTCCTTCCACGCGCATGGTTCTGTCACTCGTCTTTTTCTTCCTCCGACCTTGCCATGAACCATGTTGATGCTGATGTCGACGGGCTTTCGTCCGTTACCTCTGTACCGGTTGTCATTCTTTCCTCCCTTCCTGATTGATGCCACGAGATGTGCAAGTCTTCCATCCTTGACAAATGTCTCAACAATATCCTTCAAGGATGTGCACTCTTCAGTACCATGACCCTTTGTCCCGTGGAAATCACAGGATTTGCTTTGATCCGCATTAGGTTTCTGCCGGATCAATTGGGCTTTTGGCCATGGCAATTTTTCCGTGGCAAATATCTCCGTGACGCTCTTGGTGAGTGGCGTCCACCGGTGTTTTCGGTTTGAAGGGTGTGTGTTGTCCCTTCCGCCAACAAGAGGGCGAGAGCTGGATGAGGTGTCAAAGTTTACCCTTGACTGCCAAATACCTAGCCGCCTCTTTTTGTTCTGCCGGGCGGTCCTAACGTTGTTCTCCCTTGTCCTCTGCGTGTAGAGGTGTGTACTCTGGGGAAGATCTCTTCCCAGCTGCTTCTCCGTCTCGGCAAAGCGCTTGGCTGCCGTCATGATGGCATCCCATGTGGATGGCATGCCGTCCTTACCCGTCAATGTGCGGATAAGCTCTGGGTACTCGGCGCCCTGGATGAAAGCGGCACGAACAAGATCTTCACTTACGTTGCCCAGACTCAGCTTCTTGGAGTTGAAGCGGGTGATGAAGTCTAGTAAAGATTCATCCTCCTCTCTAACGCAGTTGAGGATCGTCCACTGCTCTTCAGTATACTTCCTCTGCTGGCTGAAGTGCTGGCTGAACTTGTTCTGAAAGTCCGCCCAGTCATATATGTGGTGGACCGGTAAACGATCGAACCATGCCCTGGCTGCTCCGACCAGAGTCATCTGGAACATGTAACACCACGTGGGTTCCGTCCAGTTACTGACGGTAGCCCCCGCAATGAACCTGTTCAAATGGTCGTCTGGGTCGGATAGACCATCATAAGTGCCTATGTTGGACATTTGTTTGGCACTTCTCGGGGCGATTGCTTCCGCAATGTCCCTTGCAAATTTTGACTTTCCTGCATTCGTAGCAGTTGGTCTAAAGGTTTTGGAGAAGTCACGCGGGTTTCTCTCCGCATTTGTTGGTTTAAAGGCTTCTCCAAAATTCCTTTTTGGCTGGGAGTCCGTTTCCTTACGCTTCCCTTTCGCCTTATGGCGAGGGTTTGCGTCGGTATCGGACTCCTCCCTCTCGTCTGAGTACTCGCCCTCGCTGTTCATCATGAGGTGTTGGCGAGTACTGCCGAATTCTTCAGCCTGTTGAACTGAACGCAAGCGTTCGTCCAATTCAGCTTGGAACTCTTTCTGACGTGCTTCGGCCCACGCCTTCACTTGATCTAGTGTTTGGCGAGGGACCCTCGTTCGTTTTTCCAGCTGGGTATCGGTGAACCCCAGTGGAATATTTACTGCACTTGCCCCGGCTTGGGTAGTCGGGGTAGTGTTCGTAAGGATTGTATAACCGCCGGTGTTCCCCCCAGTTGCTGGGGTTGTTACCGGGGTTTCCTGGTCGGTTACTGGCCTTTGGACCGGAGTAACGTTAACCATTTCTTCAGAAAATTTGAAAAAACTAAATTAGTTCTAGCTTTTATGCACGGATGGCGCCAATGAAGAAACACTAAGTGAACCCTGGACAGATTATAGATAATCTGGGGGTTAAGTAATGTTTCCCACGGATGAGATCTAGCTGAGAAGGTTGTTCTTCAGGAGACCTGCAAAACAGACACCGTAAGCTCGTCACTGAGAAGGGGGGGTTCCTCCTTGTGACCACCCTCCGGCGTGAGAATCAGACTAGATTGCTCTGAATATAAGTGTATATTAAGAGATTGCTAGATAACAGGATAGCAGATGATCTTACCATTCCAAGATGTTGGAGTATTTATAGCCGAAGGTAGGTTTCCTAGAAGGTACAGCCGGCTGAATAGTATTCCTGTTCTACCAACAGTGGATTACGCACAGGCCATACTGGTTGGTGGATAGGTTACGGCCAATAGTAACAAAGTCGGCTGCACTATTCCACCAGCTGTAGATTATGCACGTCCCACCTACTGTGGATTATACGCAGGCCATGCTGGTTGGTGAATAGGTTACGGCCAACAGTAACACTATTCTACCAACTGTAGGCTACGCACGCCCCTCAGTAAGAGTTGGTGAGTAGGCAGCGGCTAATAGTGATAAACAGTACTAGAGGGTGCTCCTCCTCGTACTGTTGTCGGTGAGCTGTCACCCTGTGATTGGCTCATGGGTTGTTCTGGTCAGATTGTCTGTCCTATCCATACCTTGGTAGGTATAGTACAAAAGATCTTTCAGAATCATACGGACTGGCTCATTTTGGCGGGATTGTTCCCGCCTTGCTCATTCCTTCATGTGACTACTGAAGTAGCTATTGTCTTGTGCGTGTAGCCCTGCTGTCTGCGGGTAGCCTTCCCTGATGGCTTGTATCCGCAACTGCGGGAACAGGCGGGGTACTTCACCATTGGGAGGCTTTCCCTGCGTGTACAGCTTGCGTACTGCGCGTAAGGTTCTATGAGCATGGTGGGTCCTGCGGGAGCAGATGGCCTTTGCGCAGACGTCCCTGTTCAAGGTGAGTCTTGCGGGACCAACTGGTCTCTGCTGGGACCTACCTCTTCAAGCATCCTTTCTTTTTGATTTTTTTACAGCTATGACCTGAAAGCAGATAAAGAACAAATTGCATGAAGATGGTGATACATAAAGAACAAATTGCATGAAGATGTAGCCATAAATTATAAGGATTATTGGTATCTAATTTCGTTTTGTTTGCTGTCAGGGTATACATTTCATTGATGTGGATAGTTATCTCCATCTGTTCCAAAAGAGCTGGAGTATATATATAGCTATTGCATGCTCAAAACAGTCAAGCATCAGACAAGAAGAAGCAAAATCAATTGGTGCGATTGCAAGGCTGAGATTCTCATAAAGTGTTTGCTTAGAGTGATATGGTTGAATCACGTAGTTAAATGTCATTTGACCCATTCTGTTATAGAATCAAACTAACCTATCGGACCCTTTTAACTTCTTTTTTTTTGTGTACATATTCTTATTATTACGATTATTTTAATGACCAATGTTTTGCATTTCTTTTAACGAAGTGTGTCATCTTTTAACTCACAAGTGAAACGAACTATACCTTTGTTTTTAAACAAGTGCTTTCTTTTTTTTTTTTGTTTATAGTGCAAAGAAAAACAGTTTTGTCATTTTGACTTTAAACTTCCCGTCCGCCGGACGGGTATAAAACTAGTTAATTATTGTTGGAGGTAATACTGAATAAAAAAATCACTAAATAATAAACAAGCTTCACAATTTTACAACTAAAAATTTACATGAATTGGGCGCATATGGCAACATACGCAACCAGGCTGGTAAGAGAAAGCTTGATTGAGACAAACAATGAGAAGAATGTTGCTCAACCCGTGGAAACTGTGTAATAAAAACCGTGTATGGGAACTAATATCGATCCTATAGCTACTTCCGACACTTTTTTATTGACAATAATGCCGTTTTTTAAGGTTGGCACGTGTAAATTAGTTGCAAAGATTCACAAGTCGTAAAGCTTTCATGTCTTTGAATTGTTAGAAAAGAAAAGGTCATTGCAAAATGTTACATGCTGTTTGGAAATGCTTATACAAAAAATTAAAAATACATTTGACTCTAATGTGCGTAACAATTCATAACGAAATTTAAGTAACACTATGTGCAAATTAAAGTTCGTAAACATCAAGCAGGCTGTTGTTTTTCAAGAAATCTTGATAGCATCTTGCTGATAGTCTGAGTATTCGGTCAGATGTTTATCGGTCAACATAGTATAACTAGAATCTTACGTTGCGCCCGTGTATCCATTCGTAGTTTTCCATCAACGACCATATAAAATAGCGACAAACATCAGTTCCATTACAAGTTAATCTTCTTCTGACTTTTATGGTAGAATTGACTACTTGTCAAATACACAATTGATGCTAACGGTTGAAACGTAACAAGACTTAGTATCTATCATTCTATGTGTAGTTTTCCATCATAAAGTCATATTAGTCAAGGTAAATTTGGACTGTATGACTTCAACACCAATTTTCAAGCCAAAAAATAGTCTGCATGATTGTAAAGTTTGAAGTCAAAGCATACAAAACTCACCTTATGGCTTTAACTAAAGAAGCAAGGTATATACGTAAACAATAAAATCACCAATAAATACGCATTAACCACAAGAAAAATTAATCATTTTCGGTAATGAACATGGGTGTATTATTGTACCTAGTCTTGACATAATTAACAATCTCTTCCATCCCTCTAAGGACTAAGAACCACAATATATGAACCTGGCATTGATGCCTAAAGATACAAATCTATCTTTTTTAAACTAAAAAAGAAAAACACGAAACATAATTTCATACTCGATCACTGATTGGCACACAGTCACGCTCACATGTTGTTTCTACAAAACCTTTAATAGCGTGATTAGTGGTTTCAAAGCAGCTGAATAACGTTATAACGGTTGTTTCCAATGAAATCAATATTGTTGTTCATAATTTCTTTTTAGATTTTGAAAATCTTGTTAACTCGTTTCCATGATATTCAGACATTTCTTGAGGGTAATTTCCTAATATAGACCGATCAAATGACCTGTTTGAATAAATCGTTTGAATTTTTTTATTTTTTTGTTAACTAAGCTATGTGTTAATTAATTGCATAATGTTGGAACCCTAAAGGCTTCTATGGAATGAATTCAATACATGCTCTTAATTAGAATGACTAAATGGACATGTATTTATGTATTGTTCAGGTGTTTAGGTATTCCCACGATATGGAACCCTTAGTGAACCAGTAGCAGTGGCGGATCTAAAACATAATTTTAGGGGTATCACAATTTTTTTAGTGTGCATTAAGAAAAACAAGATAATACATGAAGTTATAAATATTTAAAAGCTAAAAATCGAGTCATTACATCGTGCTCTACTACTTAATCAAATGTTTCTCCTTCGGCCGCACAAACTAGAGTATTGCTCAAATACTTGTTCACCAATTCATCTTGATAAGCTTCAATTTGGAAAAACCTTTTTCGACAGTTGTGGTTGCAACTGATAAAACCAACGCTAGCTTCAATATCCGATAAACCAAAGGAAAATACCGATCTTTTCCTCCAGTAGACGAGCAAGGTCATATTTGGACCAATATCACCATTTTAGTGCATATCATTAGCAATATTTAGACTTCGACCAATATCATCATTTTTTTGGAATTTTCTTTTAAAAAGGTTGCTAATGAGAACTTGTTTACAATGTGGTTTATCTTCTGAGTTTCAGTTTCCCTAATTTTAGAAGAAAAAAATATAAACCATAATCTAATACACAATAACTAAAGTTATAATCTCATATACTCTAACTAAAATTGTAACCAATTAGGATTTACAAAAAACCACAATCTAACATCTAACATCACTAATATAATTAGGGGAAAGAACAATTCATCTGTCTCTATATATACAAAATATATATATATATAATTAATGCTCATAATCTTTTGTAGACTACTTAACTTGTAGTAATTTAAAATATCTTGGTAAACAAACAATCTTTGAATTCATATCAAATTGATTATTTGAACAACTAATTGCAATTAATAAGTTCTAGGTAACTAGGTATTGCCTTGAGAAATTTTTGAATGCCATAATTTTAAACAAAGTAAGTCAAACTCACAGTCACACATCTTTGTATTAGGCCAATACATTCTTAGCAAATATATACAGTTATTATTGTATTTAATTGTTATTAATTTTTGAGTTGTATTTCTTAATATAGTGCATAGGTTGTTATGTATTTTGTGTATATATCAATACGCACCTCTCGGAAAATAATCAATCCAAACAACTTTTACCAATTGACACTTTGTTCTTAAGTGGCGGCAAGGACAGGAAAGCTGGTGGTCCGGCGTGGAGACAGACAGTGTGGTGGTTAATGGCCGGATTCTATGACATTCGTCAATTTTTTTATTCGTATTCGTATTTGTAAACCCGACCCGTTGGGTCGTTTTGATGTATTATCATTATTAATTATCATTAATAAAAGTGTCCCAAAAATTAATGTTCAACGTTCGTTCATTTATTACTACGTTCAAATTATTTATGAAGTTCCGAGTCTTATCAATAATCTTGTTAAACACGTAAATAGCCAAAAAATCATAATTAGTTAGCTTAAAATAACATCCCAAAAAGTTGAGGGTTCCTTTATGCAAATTATAAATAAATTTTAAAGTTTAAAAGATCTTAAACTTGAGGGGTGCCATTTGTAAATATTATTTAAATTATATTAAAATATTAAATTAACCTAACCCTACCCCGCCCCCTCTTTCCCCGTTTTTTCGGCCGCCGTCGCCGGTGGCGGCGCCGGCAAATCCCAAACAGCCTCTAAACCTTGATTTTTGACCCGTGGAATTCGTTTAACGCGTTTTATCATTGATATTACATGGTAATCAACATATTAATTAAATTATAACAAACTTATTCGCGAATTAAAACCCGTGATACTTGACGGAATTTACGAAAATCAATTTAACCAAATTGACGCGTAAACGCTCCACCAACTAGTATAAATACGGCTCTAATCTCAATCTAAACTCACTCACACCTCACAATCTCTCTCTTTTTCTTTACTTTGGCCGTAATTCGGACTTGAAGCTTCGGCTCCGGCGAGGTCTCTTTCCCCGTCAAAACAACACGATATCGGGTAATTGTTATATGCATTTTGTTAGTTTAAAACGATAACCAAAACCCCTAAAGTAATTTTAACAAACAATGAACAGAATCATCAATTGGAATTAGGGTTCTTATGTTGAAGATGATGAAACCGGAGGTTTATTTATATATAATTATTCTTATATCTAAAACGAATGAACTCATAGCTCAACTGGTAATCCATAGTGTTTGTAACCAATATACCCGGGTTTGAAACCCGGGTCAAGCGCTTCTTTCTTTTTGTTAAACTGTTAATATTATTATTAATCAAATCACATAAAACTGTTAATATATTTAAATAATGAAAACCAAACCTAAACGAATGTTCCACCTAGCCCAACTGGTTAAACGCAAAACTTATAACCTTAACCCGGGTTAGTCGAATTCTTTTTTATTTAATTTATATCAGTTTATTAATCATTAATTAATCATTTTAATCAATTAAAAATCAAAATAAATTTATAAAACCTTTTTAAATTAAATAAAACTTATGTAAATTAACTATAAAATATATCTCACCTTTCCACACTTTAAAACCAAAATTTCTGTTTTCATAAACCGTAACTAAAAACCGTTTAATAATCGTAACGTAAACTTTAATTTACTAAAATTCGTTTCGTTAATGCAATAATTATATTTACGACTTATAAACAATAGTTCAAGTATTTCGAACGTGTAAACTTCATATTCCCGCCGTTAGAATACTTAAATCATATTAATAAACGAATTGCCGTTAAAACATAAGTAACAATATTATAATAAAAAATATAAAAATAATATAACATAATTCCTTACAAGTTATACACTAAAACAATCCCGTACGATTTTCGATTGAGTCTCGTTTTTACCTATTATAGTTAGTGCGGGTCGCTCGTTTAGGCTTTCGTGACACGTTCGATTGTTTGCCATCTTCGACACTTTCGAGTTTTCCTTTTTACTTCAATTCCTAAGGTGAGTTTTTCACAACCTCTTTTTAAACATTTTATTATTTTGGGGTAGCATATGTATCCATTATAAAAATCCAAGTATTATTATTTCGATTACAAAACTACAATTCGTATATGGACTTGTGTGTTACTTGAATTACTTACTCGAATATTACTTACACGTGGAAACCTCATTAAGTATTATCATACACTACCCTTTGCACTTTGATCCATTTGTATTGAGTGGAAAAGGGCCTCATTATCCGAGTACGTTGATTGTTACCGACTGAAAAGGACCTTACTTGCGCGATTACCTGAGTACGTTGAGTGTTACCAACTGGAAAGGGCTTACTTGCTCGTTTATCACATCTCTATGAATTATATGGTTTTTAAACTGTAGAAACTCACCAGCTATATTTATAGCTAACTTTTATTTTATACATATGTTACAGGTACCGTGATTAGGGGATTGAGCATTGGAAGACACTTAGATTACTTAGGATATTTAAATAAAAGAACTATTGTTATGTTTATATTTTGGTTTGAACTTGTATTATTACTTTTGAACTTGTGTTACTTGGCTTATTAAACGAATTAATGTTATTATGGTCACCAAATAGCGTCACGTGTGTTTGGACAATCTGTACGTCACACTCGGACGTTTCCACTTAATCCGGGGTGTTACAGATTCACTAGATTTGTTCTCTGATTTTTCTTTTTTGGCTTGTAAAAGTTTGAGGGGTAACACGATATAATCTCAGAGGTAACGTAATACATAAAATGTAAGAAGTATTAAAAATTTTTCACTTCGCCGGAAAAGTCGCTACCCCTGCCATTAAGCTAGATCCGCCCCTGACCAGTAGTGCTGTTATGAGGATTCAATGTGATGCTTTTAAAGTGAATGATGATCAATATTAAAGAGTTGGAACCCTTAGTGAATTGATCGTGTATGCATGAGAGTTTGAGATTACACTTTATAGAGAATGGTGATAATATTAGATAAGTGAGCTTCTGGTGTTTCTTGTCTGCCTTTTACAAATGTCCTCCCCTTCCCATATATAGGAGTGGGAGTGATATCTTTTACATTACATACATATCAAATAATATAACTTAGTGGTTCATTTCCTAGGGTTTCTTTCCTCGACTGCTGAGTCTTCATCTTCTGGTCTCTTACCCATTGTGTGCTAGCTAGATCCAAGGAGCATGCCTGCCTTGAGCCTTTCATATTGGTCAGGGAATAGTAGTTTCGAAAAGATCTCCAGATGTGATCTTTCTTTGACTAAATCTTCATCTTATCTTTCTTCTTGTTAGGCCCTCATGGGCTTTCCTTGTTGGATCTTCATTAGTCTTTTTCATCTGTCTGGTTATGGGGCATCTCGGAAGCCCGAATCCAAGGTAGGCTCTTCACATAATATGACCTGTTTGAATAAAAGTCATAAACCTTTTATAATAAATCTTGTCTTATAGATTTGGTGTAGACAACCACTAGTAGGGGTGCTAATTAAGCGGGTCACGTTTGTGACTTGGCGGATCCAATCTAAACACAACTAACCCAAAAATCATGTTAGACATACGACAAGAATATTCGTGGGCTGACATGAGCACGACCCATTTAACCCGATTTCTTTTTTACATGTTCATTTCATGTGCTAATACTTTAAAATTACAACTTTACAAAATGCAAATGTATATACAACAATTGCATTCTAATCACAAAATCTTATGTCTCTTTCTCTTTTAGGTTTCAAATTTTGGCATAAAATACCCATCAAAATTAACTTATGACATAAAACAGATTTACAAAAATAAATTTATAAAAATGGATTAAAGGGTGACCCCGCAAACCTGACACGTTGACAAGAACACGCCCCGTTTAACTAAACGTGTTCACTGCGTTCAACCCGAACCCATGGATTTCGTGTTACGTTCATGTTCATGTAGAATATTATCTTCTAAACTATTACCAGCCAATATTGAAGATAATAGACCTCTCGGCAGCTTTGCGACCCGACTCACTGTCCAATCATCCTCGTCTTGACTGCACAAACAAATTCAATTCGAATCTCTTTCTTTATACAACTATGCATACAATTTGAACTAAAAGTCAACAACTTGCCTGATATTGTTCATGATAAACCTTTGCAGCCTTCCCATGAGCCAATAACATGTTATGCATAGGCATAGCAAAAAGAGGCGCAATATCAGAATAACATGTTACCAAACGGTTGGTTTATTGTGATCTAGTATTTTACGCGGTCTTCAAAACTCTTGAAACAAGTTTCTGGAAAATGTATGAATTCATCCCAGCCTGCAAGAAAGATGTTATAATAATAACATGATTAACAAAATATTCATGAGCTTAACAAACGTTCTACCATCGTATATGAACACATAATGATTGAAAAACGTGTTTGAAGGGTCTTTGGAAACTCCCATGACTGAAAAAACATTCAAAGTGTTGTTTGTCGCACGCTGTCAATATATTCTTATGCCTTAACATTGATTGATTCAAACTACTTTCATTTTTTTTATTGAACATATATGATTAAACATTTTAAAAAAATATATGTAATAAAAACTTCTTAAAAAATAGATATGAAAACCGTACTTATAAATAGACGCAAGCTTTTGATCGTATATTATTACATTGTTGGTGCATAATACTTTGAACGTATCTTGATGCAAGGACAGACCCAAGCATTGTCGAAACGGATGAAAAATTCTTTATACGTAATTTGATATATGATACTCATTTTTTATATATAATATACGAAGAGCAACACCGTTTCACCAGTTATATTCAAGTTCTCCCACCAAATAAGTTTAGAGGGTATTAAGTGTTGCATCTTTGAATCGGTCCATTCACAAACATATATGTTATAATATAATAATTGTAAGTTGCACCTGTTTTACTAAATAGGTCATGCATGTTTACTTCTATTCTAATAATTCCAAAACAAGACATTCTCATTCAATCCCATGTCATCTATAAATACAAACCATCAACACAACCTTAAAACTCCAACCTTAGCCAAAACAAAATCATTTAAGATTTAACTGCTTTCACTTTCCTAAAAAAGAAACCATGCAACGTGCAGCCATGTTAAACACCATCAAACGCCAAATAGCATTGCAAAAGGCCCAACGAGAGGTTCAACCCGCGTGTGATGTTTTCATAAACCATCGTGGGATCGACACTAAAAGATCAATTGCCTCTTTGCTCTACCACCAACTCGTGTTGTCAAGAACCCCGTCGTTTCTTGACAACAAGAACATGAAACCGGGTGATAAACTTTTTGAGCATATCGATAATGCAATAATGGGGTGTAATATTGGTGTTGCGGTATTTTCACCCCGTTATTGTGAATCTTATTTTTGTCTTCATGAACTCGCTCTAATGATGGAGTCGAGGAAAAAAGTCATTCCTATATTTTGTGACGTGAAGCCCTCTGAGCTTCGGGTCACTGATAATAAACTATGTTCTCGGTCTGATATTAGAAGATTCACTTACGCGATTGAAGAGGCTAAGAATACCGTAGGACTCGCATTCGACACTAATAAAGGGTTTGCTTATATATTCACTTTATTCATTTCTTTTTTATTTTCTATGAAAATTTTGACACTTAACCAAAATTTACAGGAATTGGGCGGATGTGGTAACATATGCAACCGAGTTGGTTCAAGAAAGCTTGATTGAGATCAACAAAGAGAAGAATGTTGCTCAGCCCATTGAAATCGTGTATTAAAACCTGCTTGCGGGAACTAATATCGACCTTACTTATGACGATTTTTTTGTTTAATTTTTTATACAATAATGGCATAATGCCCTTTTTAAGGTTGGTAGTGTAAATTAGTTGCACATATTTTAATTTTCTTGTAACTCTATTCCTTCATGCATTTTTACTGTTTGAATAAAAGCTCACCGCAGATTTATTTTATTTTATTTTATTTTATTTTATTTTATTTTATTATTTTAAATGTTCATATAAAATACACTTGACAGTAATGGGCGTATACAAATACTTTTAGACACATAACATTTCGTAACAAAATTAAGTAATGATAATGATATGTGCAAATCAAAGATCACAAATATCAGGCAGGCCATTGTTTCCCAACGAGTCAAAGCTTCTTTTGACTTTCTTGGTCAAATTGACTACTTGTCAAGTACAAAAACAGAAGTAACATTATGACGGTTGATGGTTGAAATGTTACGATGAACTAGTCTGTGTAGATTTCTGTTTATGTGTAGTTTCCTATCATAAAGACGTATTTTTCAAAGATAATTTCATCCCTAATATATATTTTTATGGAAAATTGGAAATTAATAATCCCAACTTTTGTGTATTGGCTCATAATAATCTCAACTTTAAAAATCACTACCAGCGGTTCTAACTCTCAACTATTTTTGTCTCAATGGACCTCCGTTAAAAAACACTCACGCGGCCAGGTTTTTTTCCGAGTTTCAAACCGATGTTTTAGGACTTTTGATCGGAAGAACAATACGATTCGATTGATGTAAAATTTATCTCGAAATGGTGATTCAAATGACTTGATTTTTGTTAGTTGGAAATTCAAACACCCGAATTGAAGCATTGTTTCGTCAATTTGATCACCGTTTCAAGATAAGTTTTACATCGGTCGACTCGTATTGTTCTTTCGATCAAAAGCCCTAAAACATCGGTTTAAAACTCGAAAAAAAAACATAATTACGTTAAATGTTTTTTAACAGAGGTCCATTGAGACAAAAGTAGTTGAAAGTTTGGACCGCTGATAGTGATTTTTAATTTTATTATCAACCGATACACAAAAGTTGAGATTATTTATTTCCTATTTGCCTATTTTTATTGTTTTTGTGTTGATTTTTTGTAATGTATAGGCTGTCTATGTAGTTTAGTTATTTTATGTTTGTTTAGAGTAGGCAAAGGGATGGCTTAGGGGTTGCATGTATAACCGGTGTTCCTTTAACTTATATATTATGTTTAACACATTAACCTTTTTGCATTATGGTTTTGGTTCCGGATCGCAAATTTTCATTGGTTCTTTGGAGGTACAAGTTGAACATTTAACTCCATGACTCCACCGACGGCCCATGCGCGTTAGGAATCTAAACAAAAATATATGTTTTGTAAAAGGCCCCGGATTTTTGTGCGCTTTAGGCCCCTAGAATGGTTGAGTCATCCTGCTTGACTTGAAAATATTTATGTTCGTTCTTATGAAATTGGAACATCTAAAAATAGCAAACCCCTTGAAACAAATTATTGGGTCCGTAACTGACGCTTCAGAAAAGAAAATTGCTTCAACATGTTTGATTTGTGGGGATCGTGAGGAAGCTGTCAAGCACTTGTTCATCTCTTGCGGTTTGCATGCAATCATTGACCAATGGTGCAAAGTACAAATTATTTTTGTTTTATCAGTTAAATACATCTTGATCTACACATGTTTATTTAAGGAAGTCGAGTTAAAAAGAAGGTTTTTCAAGCTATTCGTCAATCACATTATCTAGCTTGGACTTTTGGTTTGATTTCTTGTTAAATTATTCATGAACCTTGTTATCTTTTCAAGCTTGAATGATGTTCATGAGCTCATGATGAGCTAAACACTTTGTATCACTTTAATTTAGATGGAGTTTAGTAACATTTGATGGTATTCATGGATTATTGGTAAGGATTGTGTTAATGTTATAGCAATTTCATAATTATTCTTCAATGATATTGTGTGTGTAGAAGTTAGATTATTGTTCAAGACTTTTAGATGTAAGGTTATATCATGTTGGAAAACTCATGATTTTTGCATCTATCCATAGATTTGTATGTCTTTGTGCTAATCTATCGTATTTGAACTAGGAATGGTGAATAAAGTCTTGTCTATCTATTAAAACTCTTGAATAAGCAATTGTGCATCCTTATGCTTATGTTTGGAAAGCAAAGTATTTGTTATGTTTTTGTCATATTTAGTATTATGCTTCTCTAGGATTTGTTGACACGAATTGTATGCTTGTATAATCTTAATATGAAAGATATAAGTTGAAACCTTTAGGTGGATTATATGTTTTTCGTGTTATCTTTTCAAAGAGTTGTTGGATTAGCCACCCGTGATAGGAAACTAGTCCATGTCTTCATAAACATTGGCATAATCATATCACTCGTTTTACTTGAATGGCTTTCGGTGGTTAGTTTGTATCTTTCATTCTAACTTTCCGACAAGTCACATGATTAGATATCTTTAGCAAAATTCTAACTTTCCATGTATGCTTTTCATCATCTATAATTAAATGAATTCGAGATTAAAGTCATATTTTTCTTTGATTGTTGCACTTGTGTTCATTAGCTTAGTTGTAATATTTTGCATGTTATTTTAGTTAGAACCAACCCCCTTACGATTTTTAATAGGTTAAATGCTAACAAAGATTTAGTATCAAAAAATCCATCGTATCCATGGATTGATATCCAATTCTTACCTTCACTATATTATACCCGATAAAATATGCAGGCTATCGATTGGAGTTAAAGGTGTAGTTTCAGTTTCGGGTGATTGTGGTCATTTGTTTTTAGGTTGTATGTACTATGAGTGTCTAGCTTGTTGCTATTGCCTTTTTTATTAGATGTATATATTTTTTTTAATAAATATCTTTTCTTTTCTTTTCTTTTTTTAAGTATATAATAGTGAAAAAAAGCTTGATTGAGATTGACAATGAGAAGAATGCCGCTCGTCCGGCCAAAATCGTGTACTAAAAAACGTTCATGGGAGCTAATATCGATCTCACAATGATTTTGCATGCTGTTTGCAGATGTTTATATAAAAAAAAATTAAAATACCCTGGACTAAAATGTGTGTATACAAATACTTTTTGGCGCGTATCATTCTTTAACAAAATTGTCAAAGATCATAAATATCAATCAGGCTGTTGCTTCTCAGGAAATCTTGATACCATCTTGCTGACGATTTGGGCACTCGGTCAAATGTTTGCCGGTCAACATAGTATAACCCAAATCTTACATTGTACCCATGTAGCCATTCGTAATTGTCCATCAACGACCACACAAAATAGCCACGAACATCGGCTCCATTACTGTCATTTCAAAATAAAAAAGTCAACATTCTTTAGACTTTCATGGTCAAATTGAGTAACTTTCAAGTACATAATTCACACTTATAGTGTTTCAAATGTAACGATACAACGTTCCACGCATAGTTTTCCATCATAAACTCATATTAGTCGAGGTAAATTAGGGCTGACTTTATGACTTTAACACCAATTTTCAAGCCAAAAATTAGTCTGTATTGACTTTAAAGTTTAAAGTCAAAGCACATAAAACTAACCGTATCGCTTTAACTAAAGAAGCGAGGTATGCTTGATGGAATTCAATTCTCTTGGCATCATTCAAAATCTCTTCAACTTTAACATTATTCACATTCGGTGACGAATAACCTAACAAGAACTCAAAAATTAGTCACAATATTAATAATATAATTATATAAACAATATAATAGCCAATACGCATGCGTTTAAACGATAAAATTTACCATTTTCAGTAACAAACATGGGTGTGTTATTGTACCTAATCTTGACATAATTAACAATCTCTTCCATGCCTCTAGGAACCACAAAAAACCTCGGCATTGATGTCTGTAAGTACAAAATCATTGGTTTTAATATTAATAATAATAATTATAGTAAACACGCATAAAACATAAAGATCATACCGGATCACCGATTGGCACACCGTCACGCTCTCCAGTAGTTTCAACAAAACCTTTAATCGCGCGATTATAGGTTTCTAAGCAGCTAGAATTGGTACAATCTTTGGCATATAAAGATGAATAATGGTTGATTGCAATGAAATCAATACTGTTCTTCATAAAATCTTTTTCTTCTTGAGAGAATCTTGGTAGCTCGTTTCCGTGATATTCACGCATTTCTTGAGGGTAATCACCAAATATAGGCGGATCGAATGACCTGTTTGGATCAAAAGATTAAACCATTTTTTTCATTTTAGTAAGTAACCTGTTTGAATAAAAAGTTTTAACCTTTTATGACAATCTTGCCTTATAATGAATTTGGTGTATGCAGCCACTTGTAGGGTTGATAAACGGGTCATGCTTGCGGGTTGGCTGGCCCAACCCAGACATGACTAACCCAAGAATCGAGTCAGGCATATGACAAGAACATGGCATGAATATTTGTGGCATGAATATTTGTGGGCAGACACGAGCATGGCGTGTTTAACCCAATTTTTTTTATATTCTTTTCATGTATTAATACTTTAAAATAACAATTTTACAACAAAAAATTCAAATGCATATAAAATAATTGCATTCTAATTACAAAATCTAAGGTCATTTTCTCTTTTAATTTTCAGAAGTAGGCATAAAATACCCCAAGTATTTAACTTATGACATAAAACACATTTACAAATTTACAAAAATAAAATAAAAAACCAATGGATTAGAGCATTCCCAATCGATTCTCCATCTTCAAATCTAAAATTACACAAAAAAAATCACTACATTTTCTCTCTCCTTTTCAATTAAATAATACTTTTTTATACCTTTATTATTAACTTTTCTCTTTTTCCTCAAATCACAACCACTTTCAAAAAATATTAAAAAATTATGAAGGTTGAACAATAACATTTTTTCTCTCTCCACTCACAACCACCCTCTAAAAATGGAGAACACACTAACATAATTTTGGAGAACCGGTTGGGAATGCTCTTAAAGGGTCACCCCGCAAACCTAACGCTTTGACACAAACATAACCTGTTTAGCTAAACGCATTCACTTGGTTCGTCCCAAACCTGTTTATACTAAACCCAAACCGTGAATTCCGTGCAACGTTCATGTCGTGTTAGTAATTTACACACCATGCTGAAAAACTCACATACCAATTGCCATGTCATCATTTTTAATAGTTAGTATTCGCATGAAATTAGTCCTCTAGAGAAAATTACCATCCGATATTAAAGATCAGGGCCCTCTCGGCAGCTTTGCGATCCAACTCACTATCTGTAATCGGTTCATACATGAAACAGTGTGCAACGAGTCCAATCAATCCGCCTTGTCTCGACTGCACAAACAAATCCTAATTCAAAATCTCTTTCTTTATACAAAAATGCATACAATTTGAACTAAAAGTCAACAACTTGCCTGATATTGTTCATGATAAAGCTTTGCAGCCTTCCCATGAGCCAATAGCATATTATGCATAGCAAAAAGAGGCTCAATATCTGAATTGCCAGCTGGACAGTTGCCAAACGGTTGAGAACAACGGTTAGGTGGATACTCCCCTTTTTCATAAGCAAATTCTGATACCAAATTCGGTTCGTTTAATGTGATCCAGTATTTTACGCGGTCTCCAAAACTCTTGAAACAAGTTTCTGCAAAATGTACGAATTCGTCCCTGCAAGAAAGACGTTAATAATAACATGAACACATGATTACGATACGATTAGTCGGTTTGAGGGTAAAAATGTAAAATAGATGGTTAAGCATACTGCATTTGTGGACCGAGCCAAGATTCGTATCGATCTTCGAATTCTTGAGGGAAATCTTCATGGTGAATTGTCACGAACGGCTCGATTCCTGTAAGATTCGCGTTATTAATCAAGATGTTTTGATTTTTAAAAACGATGACAAATATGCATAAAGATTCACCTTTTAGTACAAGATTATCAATGATCTTGTTGTAGAATATTATCCCTAAAGGATTAACTTCACCGAATCTTCCTCCTAAATGAATTGTGACAAATCCAAAAGTATTTAAATAACTGTTGAACACATGAACTAGATGATTAATAAAAATGGATAAAAAAGTTTACTTGGAAGAATTCTAGCCCAAGAAATCGAAAACCGGTATGCTTGAATGCCAAGTGAATGCATAATCTCAATATCTTTCTGTATAAAAGCTAAACTATATTAAAAAAAAAAAAAAAAAAAAAAACCACTTTTTATGAGCTATAATAATGGAGGATCAACTATATACCATGAGCAGATGATAATGATTATCCGCAGTATCTCCATTGTCACCATTTTCTCCACACCCTGACAATGGCGAGTATTCTTACAAACATTTGACTTACAAATTAATGAACAGAAACAGCAAAATACTGATAGGGGTGTGCACAGTTTGGTTCGGATCGGTTTTGGGCTAAAACAGAACCAAGAACCAAAACTTCGGTTTTTGAATTTTGAAAAACCGTTCGGTTCCGGTTTTCAGCTTGGGTCGTTTTGCAATTTTGGGCTTAAAATTTGGCCAAAAATAATGAATTTTGAGCTAAAATATTTAAGTTACATGCCGTGACGGACCCCCCGGAATCATTTTCACGGGGGCGTATTACCAACTTTAAGGGGAACCAATCTCGAGAGTTTCACATACAAATAACACTACTGGTTTAGCCCATAACCGATCCAATCTCGAGATTTTCACATACTGATAGGGGTGTGCACAGTTTGGTTTGGATCGGATGCCCATCAGAAATAGTTTTTATGATGGGCAGCCGGCTCTGGTTACATATTTATTAAATTCCTATAAATTACATAAATAGAGAATGAAAATCTATAATTATGGTTCGGATCATTTCAGCTTTTATTGCATACAAAACCAAAACCGAACCGCAAGTACAATTTAAAAAAGAAAAAAAAACAAAACAAACAAACTGTCTTTGTTTCGTTTGCTTTTTTCCGGTAATGTATTTTCGGTTTTCTGCACACCCCTAAAACAAACAACTAACCTTTGGAATGACAGAACTCATCCCAATTAGTAAGAGACTTCCCATCTTCAAGATATGCACCTTCAACCTGCAAAACAGGGCATGTGTTGTGAGTCAAAATTATGTCAAAATAATAATGGAAAACAGTTAAAGATTACTTGATAAGCTGAAGTGGTGGCTCCGAATAAAAACCCAGGTGGGAAATCGGATCTTTTGATTGGGTGGTGTTCTTCACTGAATCTTGATCCACCACCATTAATGGAAGCTTCAAGATTTGAAAAGCAAGTAGATATGGCAAATAGGACATAAATTGGTAGTGAGTTTAACTCCATTTTTAAAGAGCTTTGTTGATAAAATTAATAAAATCTTGTGTGAATGTTTGTAATGGTTTTGTTAAGAATAGAATTGTTGAATATATTAGTTTAGATTAAAGAATAAGGGGTGTTTGGGATGGCTTATTTTCACCGACTTATAACTTATTAACTTTTTAAAAGGTAGTAAGGTGTTTGGGATTGTTTATATTGTGAGAGGAAAAGTTAAAATATAACTTATTAACTTAATGAAAAGTTATAAGGAGGTAAAATAAGGAATCCCAAACACCCCCTAAAATTAATAAAAAACGTTTTGGTCCAAAAAAGTCATATTTTTTGTTAGATAGCTCAACCTAAACACTATCATCACCACCAACCACCCACCACCACTTGAGCACCACTAACCGATTCCGACGATGGTCCTAGTATTCTGGCGACCTTAATAGTTAAGGCTTTTACTAGGGGAAATGTTTCTAAAGGTTCAATCCAAGGTTACAAATATGTTTGTGATGAAAATGTTGAGTTTTCCAGCCAAAAACGTTTTTCCGGGGCGACCAGCAACTAACGGCGTTCGGATTTCGTTAGTCGCGAGTCATTGAGAACAAATACGTTAAAAGATGGGGCCGTCAGCCGCCAATTCGTTAATTGGGACCACAGCAACCAAAGGATGATAGTTAGGATTAACAAAAACCAATACACCTTGTTTATATATCTAACAATCTAACATCTAATTTAATCTAACAATACTAATAAAAGAAAATAATGGAGATGATGTGGCAATCTCACATTCATTCTTGGTCTAATCTCTCTTCTCATTCATTCTACATATTCATGGGTTATAGGGCAAACCATTTTGACAAATGGGTTATAATTTCCTTTATAATCTTTCATCTCATTCATCCTATCTCTTCATGGGTCATGGATCAAAATAATTTTGGCAAATGAGTTATAATTTTCTTTGTAATTCTCTAATTCCTCATCTTATTTATCCTACATATCCATGGGTCATGAGTCAAAACAATTTTAACAAATAAGTTATATTTTCTATTCTAATTCTCTAACTCTCATATCATTCGTCATAATTATCCATGGGTAATAAGTCAAAACAATTTTAGCAAATGATGTATATAAATAGATTTTTTCTAATTTGTGAATTTAAAATTATAGACTTCTTATTATTTGTACTATATGTTTTATTTTTTTACCTTTAATTTTGTTCATTTCTTTCAAATAACAGACCTTATTTATTTTTATTATTTGACAAATCTTGTGTAATACATGGGTTCAAAAGTTAGTTATGAATAAATATTGTTCTCATATGATGTGTTTAGGTATAAGTTGTAGTTAGACTTTATTTATTTGTTTTATTTGCGTTTGTATGGACTTGTTAGGATTGTTTGGTGATGCAGAACGTATCCAATTAACTATCAAATCCGTAACAATCGATCTATTCGGTACTCGTAGGTATATAGGTATTTTGGAACCCGTTCTTTGTTCTTTGACATCTGAACTCTCTTTAATAGCTCGTGCGGCAATAAGTTCAACAATAGCGACCTTTTTAACAAACTTAAGTGTACCAACAACATCTAACTCTAGACTTACGTGAACAAACATAAGTGTCTTTGCTTGCCCACCTAACATAATACACCATCAACCAACATTAAATCTTTAATTCACAGAAAGTAGACTGAATATGCGAACATGATTTTCTAGTGTGTGCGTTCGTTTATGATGGTTTGTTAATAGTTTATATGAACGGTTTACGAACGTAAACGACAAACATAACTAAATATAGATTACGTAAGCGAATACAATTTCCCAAACTGTTCATAAAAGTACATGTAAACCAGTAGTAGAAAGTGGTAGCGTGTCAAGTATGAGTTCCAAGACAACCAAACCTGTTACATACCTCTGATCCATATAAAAGAAGATTTTAGACTGCAGAAAATTAGAGAGGGAGGGGGGCCAGGGGCGTTGAATAGTTTTTCTTAATTTTAATCCAATTTTAATGAGCTAATGACTTTGTTAAAGTAAAGAGTTAAGGGTTAGATATGATACAACCGGATTTCTAAAGATTCAAGTAAATGTTAATTAATTCATTGTACGTCCTCTCCCTGATCCCCGATCGAGAGTTTTCTTTACTAGTCATCTCACTAAAATAGTAGGGATCACCAATAAAACGTCTCACTCTTCAAAGGAAGTGATCACATTCTTCACCGAGCACACCAAGTATTTAGCTTTACAATTTCTGCTAATCTCATTATATTAAGATAGTGAGTTCCCATCTCAAATCACCAACTAATGGTAATTCCTCACTTGTCAGAACACTAGAACAACCTCTAGTGTTGACCCCTAAAAAATAGGACCATCCAAATCGCTCGTCACTCGCTCGGAAATTGCTTAGAAAATGCTCGCTTGTTTTTTCTCTCGATTGTAAACGAGCCGCTCTGTTCAGTTCGGTTTGTAAACAAGCCAAGCAACGAGCAAAGGTTAGCTCGGTTCAGTTCGGCTTGAATATTTTTAACTTATTTTATATATAATTATATATGAACAAATATATAAATATATAGACAACACATATAATAGAAGTATACAATTTTTTAAACCTTTATAAATTTTTCCTATTCCGTCAATTTTATAGTTTCATTAGTTCGATTCAACGTTTTAGAACACTAGAATTTTGTTTACATGTTCATTATATCTCACTTCAAACTCTTTTCTCTTAAAATCTACGAGTTATTACACGTTTGTCTAAAAACTACTATTTGTTTACAAAATATATTATTTACAGCTTTCAAATTTGTTTTTTATTGAGATTTTTAGTGCGAAAAAGAAATAATTAATGCTCGATTCGATTTTGGCTCGTTCTGGTTTTCGCTCAGTTTGAATTTCAGTCGTTTGGTTCGGTTTGGTTGTAAACGAGCCAAGCAACGAGCAAGCCTTCGCCCGGTTCGGCTCGGCTCGGCTCGTGAACAGCCATACTAAAAGATACAAGTAAGATAAATGGTTGGATAGCTTAAAGAAGCTCATCTTTTGCTCTACACTTTGATCTCTTCACTAAACAATTTGAAGCTTGATTAGTCTAGAATAATTAATGGAAGAGATTATCTTTGAAGTGTGTTTATTTGTTCTAGAGCAAAGGGGTGAAGACTAAGTTTGAATTAGCCTTCTATTTATAGCCAAGTGTATGAGAACATGGCTAAGTGGACTGCTAGCCCGATGGTCGTTTCCATCGACCGTTAACGTCCATTCCAATTTCACAATGGACTTGCCAATATGAGTGTTATGGCCATTGTCTTGATTTTTTGGCTTCTTGTGTTGACCATCACATGTGAAGAAGAAGGAGGAGGCAATATGGTGGCTCCATGTGAGATGGGGAGCGACCAGAGCGCAACACATAGGATTTTAGAGGTTTCGTTTATATGTTTTAATTAATTAATATTATAGACAGTTTAGCGTTATATTGTTATCATTTTATCATAGTTAAAGATAGAGGTGCACAAAAAACCCGACCCTAAAACCGGACCCGAAAAAAATACCCGGAACCAGTTTTTTTATACCCGGATTTTTAATACCCGAACCTATACCCGACCCTACCCGTAGGGTATGGATAGGATATGCATTTTAGTACCAAAACCCGTACCCAGAACCGGGCCCGATCTATACCCGGTAATACCCGAAAACCGAAACCGGTTCCATACCCAGAACCGGGTTTTTCCAATACCCCAAACCGGTTTTTTCAAATACCCTATCTATACCCAAAATCTATGATGCACGGAAACGCCTAAGGATGTGGAGTCCCCGTCCCGGGGACGTGCAGGGGACGGATACGCCGACAACGCCGGCGAAACGTTTCCCGTCCGTTTCTGAAAATCGGGGACGGACCGTAATACGTCTCTAGGCTTGGGTACGGCTTATTCGAAGTTTCAGAAATGTTTCCGGTGGCAAAACCGACACCAATGCCTGCAATTTCTGCCGGAAGTTAGGAAGAAGAAGATGACGGCTGGTTATTGTTTGTTACTTTTAGGGTTTAAATAAGTTTTAACAATTAGCCCATTTCTTTTTAATAGTTTACATCCAGTCCCTGTAACTTGATTGTTTTTATATAAGAAAGGGTAAAATTAGTTCATGTATTTCAACAATTAACCCCCCTCTATCTTTACTAGTTTATATTTGGTCCTTAACACTTATAAATCTTTATATAAAAGGTTTAAAATTGACATTATAAATTTATAAAAAAAAATTATAAATAGTTGTTTATTATATATTTATATTTTTTTATATATTTTTTGCCTTACCCGTATCTTGGATTTTTGATTTTTGTCGTTTCCCGTACCCATTTCTGTGCTACTTAGCCCGAAATTACCCGAAAAATACTTAAAAATTACCCGAAAATACCCATAAAAATTATAACCTCTTAAAAAATCCAATGTATACCCCCAAAAAACCCAAAAATTGGGTTTTTTCAATACCCGGAAATAGGGTATTCAAATACCCGGTTTTAGAATACCAGGTTCCATACCCGACCCGAACCCGATGCATAGGGTATGGTTTTTACTTTTTAGAGACGATACCCAGACCCAAACCCGACCCAGGTATTACTAATACCCGATTTTCCAATACTTGGTCATACCCAAACCCCTGTATTTGAAAAACCCGATGTGTGCACCTCTAGACTTAAAAAATATAATAATAGAGATCAGATTACTCAAGTTTCTCGTTATAAATAATTAAATAATATTGAAAAGGATTGTGGAGATTTAGTTAATATCATATATGATATTAGGATTATGGCCTTATGGGTAATCCATAGTCCTTTTGGTAAGCATAAACATTTTGTAAGAATATTAGGATTAATAATCGTCTCTTTACTTTACTTTCATTGAGGAAACGTTGGAATATAGAAAAGGCAATTAGCCAACCTATGTATAATTATGTGAAGCTTTCTATGACATTGATAAATTATAAAATTTTATAAAAAATTTCAAGTTCTATTAATGTATACCATTCATCAAAACACAACTTTTCTCTTCTAAAAGTGTTATATTTATTAATTCTTTATTTTTATTCAACTGTCTTATAACTTCGATAAAAAAAACTAAATTTGATTACATTTTCTCCAACCTTGCGTAAAAATTACAAAATGGTATGTGCAAATTAAAGATCATAAGGTCGTGTTCGGTTCACAAAATGTGATGGAATTGAGGTTGGAATTGTAAAACATTCCATAAGTTATCATGTTTGGTTCACCACTAAATAAAATTGGAATTGGAATGTAATACAAGTTATATTTTTTAAGTGAAATTAATTCAAATTCCTCTAAAAATTCGAGTTCCTTACAAACAATCCAATTCCATCACAAACATTCTACGAACCAAACGACCTCTAAGTATCAATCAGGCTTTTGGCTTCCAAGAAATCTTGATACCATCTTGCTGACAGTTTGGGTATTTGGTCAAATGTTTGACGGTCAACATAATGCAACCCGAATCTTACATTGTACCCATGTGTCCATTCGTAGCGTCCATCAACGACCACACAAAATAGCCACGAACATCGGCTCCATTACTGTCATTTTCAACAACAAAAATAAGTCAACACTCTTTTGACTTTCATGGTCAAATTGACTAACTTTCAAGTACATAACATGACACTGTAACGGTCGATACGTAACAATACAACGTTCTTTGTGTAGTTTTCCATCATAGAATCATATTATTCAAGGTAAATTTGGGCTTACTATATGATTTTAACACCAATTTTCAAGCCAAAAATTAGTCTGTATGACTTTAAAGTTTAAAGTCAAAGCACACAAAAGTCAAAACTCACCTTATGGCTTTAAATAAAGAAGCAAGGTAAGCCTGATGGAATTCAATTCTCTTGACATCATTCAGAATCTCTTCAACTTGAACATTATCCACATTCGGCGATGAATAACCTTAAAAAAAAAAGAAAAAAAAAATAGTCACCATAATATAGTTATATAAACAATATAATCACCAATAAAAACGCGTTAAACACAAGAAAACTTCTTCGACGATAAACATGGGTGTGTCTTGTACCTAGTCTTGACATAATCAACAATCTCTTCCATGCCTCTAGGAACCACAAAAAACATTGGCATTGATGTCTGAAAATACAAAATCAATATTTTTTTTAATACCAACTAAAGTAAAATAATAATAATAATAATAATAATAATAATATCATACTGGATCACCGATTGGCACACCGTCACGCTTTCCTGTAATGTCCACAAAACCTTTAATAGCGCGATTAGCGGTTTCTAAGCAGCTAGAACTAGCGCAGTCTTTGGCATATATGGTTGAATAATAGTTGATTCCAATGAAATCAATACTGTTCTTCATAAAATCTTTTTCTTCTTGGGCGAATCTTGGTAGCTCGTTTCCATGATATTCACGCATTTCTTGAGGGTAATCTCCAAATATAGGCGGATCAAATGACCTGTTTGATTAAAAAGATTAAAGCTTTTATTTCTTCCTTTTCAGTAACTAAAAAAATTACCATCCAATATTAAAGATCATGGCCCTCTCGGCAGCTTTGCGATCCAACTCACTATCTGTAAGCGGTTCATACATGAAACAGTGTGCAACGAGTCCAATCAATCCGCCTTGCCTCGACTGCACAAACAAATCCAAATTCAAATCTTTTTCTTTATGCAAAAATGCATACAATTTGAATTGAAAGTCAACAACTTGCCTGATATTGTTCATGATAAACCTTTGCAGCCTTCCCATGAGCCAATAACATATTATGCATAGCATAAAGTGGCTCAATATCAGAATTGCCAGCTGGACAGTCACCAAACGGTTGAGAACAACGGTTAGGTGGATATAGTCCTATTTCATAAGCCATCTCTGCAACAAAACTCGGTTCGTTTATCGTGATCCGGTATTTTACACGGTCTCCAAAACTCTTGAAACAAGTTTTTGAAAAGTGTACGAATTCGTCCCTGCCAGAAAGACGTTAAGAATAACATGATTAACAAAAGATTAATTGGTTTGAGGGTAAAATTTAAAAATAGATGGTTAATCAAACATACTGCATTTGTGGATCGAGCCAAGATCCGAATCGATCTTCGAGTTCTTGAGGGAAATCTTCATGGTGAATTGTCACAAACGGCTCGATTCCTATATAACTCACTTTATTAATCAAGATTTATAAATTCATAGAAGAAAAAGTTTTTATTGTTTTTTAAATAATGATGACAAATATGCATAAAGATTAACCTTTTAGTACAAGATTATCAATGAGTTTGTTGTAGAATATTATTCCTAGAGGATTCACTTCACCTAATCTTCCTCCTAAGCAAAATATGACAAATGATACATTATTTAAATAATCAATGAACCTAAGAACCAGATGATTAACAAACATGGATAAAAAAAAGTTTACTTGGAAGAATTCTAGCCCAAGAAATTGAAAACCGATACGCTTGTATGCCAAGTGAATGCATAATCTCAATATCTTTCTTTATAAAAACTAAATTATATAAAACTTAACAACAAAAAAAAAATTATGAGTTATAATAATGGAGGATCAAGAATGATACCATGAATAGATTATAATGATTATCTGCAACATCTCCATTCTCACCATTTTCTCCACACCCTAACAACAATGGTGGCAATTTATACAAGCATTTTACTTACATTTAATGAACAAAAACAACAAACTAGGGGTGCGCACAGTTCGGTCTGGGTCAGTTTTGGGTTAAAACCGAAATGAAAACCGAAACTTCAGTTTTTGAATTTTTAAAACCTTTTGGTCTTGGTTTGTCAGTTTGAGTTTGTCGCTTTTGTTTTTTTTTTTTTTTTTCGGTTTTGCCGTTTGAGTTTGAAATTTTGGGCCCAACATAATGAATTTGGGCCTAAATTATTTTGTTAATTAATTATGCGTTTAGGCTAAAGCATTCAAGTTACATATTAATTAAATTCTTATAACTACTTAAAATGAAAAAAATTAAAAATTAAATTCTATTAATTCGGTTCTGTTCAGGGGCTTCAGTTTTCCCATTTGAGCTTAAAAATTTCGGGCTCAAAGAAAAATTTGGCCCAAAATAATGAATTTGAGCCTAAATCACTTCATTAAGTAATATCTAATTGATTGTTATGCATTTGAGCTACAATATTTAAATTAATAGCCATTCTCACTTTGGTGGGATGGGAAGGTGGTTGGCTGTGTGAAATATGAGGTCAAGAGTTCAATCTCATAGTGTACGATATTTAGTTGTTTCAAACAAAAATATTTAAGTTAAATATTTATTAAATGTTATAATTACTTAAAAAAATGAAAATCTATAAATTCGTTTTTTTCATTACATACAAAACCATAACCAAACCTGATGCGGTTTCAACTAGCAATCAAATGGCTCAAAAACAAAATGATTTCATTCAAACGATTCGAACCGAATGATTCGATTAACAAGCTTAAAGCTTACAGATTCTTTATTAAAATCAATCAACTAAGTAGACAAAAGACCTAGCAACACTATTTATAAATAAAACAAACACTTGGGCCGGGCTAACTAAATGGGCCGGATGCTCCTGCATCAAAACCTTAAGTTCAATTATTACAAAAGGGATGTGTGATCTTCATACACCACTCCCATGGTGACTGTACAAGCCTATATGGCTCGTATACGGTCGTATAGATCGCGCATGACCTGGGCCGGCCCATAGGCCAGAGAAATAAGGCAAGAGCTTTAGGCCCATACTTAACTAAGGCCTTCAAATAAAAAAAAACATTATATATTGATATATTATAAGGGGCAAAGTGAACTCAAAGTTATTTTTGGTTCTAGTGGCAAATTTGGTTGTTGCTAAGTTGTACTTCCCAAGTTCAAAACTTGTAGTAATCATTTTATATTTTATTTTTTCACAATGGTCATGAAAGGGCCACAAAATCTCATTTCGATTTAGGCCTCCAAATTCATTGAGCCAGCCCTGCGCATGACTGATAAGTGTACGGTGGGGACAAAAAAAAAGCTTTTCCAACCCGTATAGGCCTTCAGCAACTCAAGTCCTATGCTTCCCGTATAGCCCTAGACGACTCATATAGGTGACAAATGATGTGTGAAGATCCATGGTGGTGTATAAAGATCCTATAACATAAAACCTATATGAGCCATATAGTGCTATACAGGAAGCATAGGACAAATGATGTATTAAGTCCGTATTTGTTTTGGTTCAATTTTCTCGGTTTAGTTTTTTGCTTTATGCACACCACCTAAAACAAATGACTAACCTTTGGTATGACAAAACTCATCCCAATTAGTAAGAGACTTCCCATCTTCAAGATATGCACCTTCAACCTGCAAAAGATAATGCATGCGTAGTGCGTGAAACAAGGGAACAGCAACAGCAGCAACAGCAACAACGGAAAACAGTTAAAAGTTTACTTGGTAAGCAGAAGTGCCTGCTCCAAACAAAAACCCTAGTGGGAAGTCGGATCTTTTGATATGGTGTTCTTCATTGAATCTTGATCCATCACCATTAATGGTGGCTTCAAGAATCAAGAAGCATGCAAAAATAACGAAAAGTATTGATGATAACTCCATGCTTAGAAGCTTTGCTTTGGTGATCCAAGTTTTTATATGTTATATATACAAATTTTGGCTTGACAAATAATACATCTAAGTACTACTATTCATTGTGACTTTAGTTTGCATGTACCATTGGCTTGGCTTGATTGGATGATGACGGCTTGCGTCTAAGAGCATTTATTGTGATTTTAAAAAACACTAAAAAACATGTTTAATCACCCGTCACGTCATAAAAATATTCTTTAAAAACACCCAAAGGAATCCTAGAAATTAAAAAAAACATTATCGTATAATCACCGCCTTTTACATTGTTATTTTTAATAATAATTCAAGACCCGACCCCCTAACCTAGGCCCACCACTTGCAAAAAGGTATGCTTTTGATAGTTTTTTTGAAAAACTCCACTAAAAAATGTTTACTAAAAAATACCCCCATAGTAAGCAAAAATGAGTTATGTGAACAAACACCCAAAAACACTTCATAAATATTCCTTATTGGAGATTCTCTAAAGATGTGGCCACATGCCGGTAACTTCTCATAGGGTTCACGTCTAAATAGCTAGACAAGCAGGTATCGTATGGGTATACAAGAAACTAAAAAAAACTAATTCGAAATCGAAAATACAAAAAAATCCAAACTGATCAAAATAAAAACCGACGGGTTTGGTTTTTGAAAAAGCTGAATTTAAGGTTTGGTTTTGGTTTTGTATGTAACAAAGCTGTAAAAACCGAACCGAATTTCTAGATTTTGTTATAAATAATTTATAAGAATTTAATAAACGTGTAACCAATATATCTTTTGTCAGCTGTATAGTAATCAACAAGTTAGTAATTAACAAATTATTTATACCTAAATTTATTATTTTCGGCCAACTTTTTTTCGGCCTAAAAGTTTCAAGATCAAATGGCAAAAGCCAAAACCAAACCGAAATCAAAACAAAAATTGAAATCAAACAGTTTTAAAAGTCCAACTGGTTTTTGCACGAAAGCGACTCAAACCGAACTGTTCACACAGCTACAAGCAGGTGCATCATTCTTCGGCTAATGGACCTGAGTTTGGTTGGGTTGGACACTACTACACAGGTTATGGGCTTAGAAACATTTTAGATGGGGGAGGATTTTTACCTATGGGCTCTCAATTAAATAGTGGGCCAGATTTGGACCAGTCAAAATTGGTTGACTTTTGGTGATCTAAATGTCACTTAATTTCGTGTCATGTGTCTAGGGGTGCAAACGAGCCGAGCCGAGGAGATCGATTAGGCTCGAGTTCGGCCGGTTCAACTTATATGGAGCTCAAGCTCGACTGGTTTCGAGCTCTATTTTCAAAGCTCGAGCTCGGCTCGTGAGTAGATTCTCAAGCTCGAGCTCAGCTCATTTACTATTTATTCATTTATTTTTTATATTTATTATATATATATATATATATATATTCAATTATAATTTTATGTATAAAATAATATATATTATTTAGTTATTTTTTCATAACATAATTTTATGTATATATATAATTTTATGTATAAAATAATATATATTTTAATTAATATTATTAAATATATATATTAAAAAATTATATAAATGGCAGGCTCGTTTAGGCTCGCGAGCCGAATCAAGCTCGATAAGTGAAGCTCGGGCCCGTTTATTAATCGAGCTTACTTTTAGGCTCGGGCTCGATTAAGCTCGGCTCGACCGAGCTTTTTCACGAGCCGATCTCAAGTAGCTCGCGAGTATCTCGGCTCGTTTTCACCTCTAGTGTCTAGTCCAAAAGTTCATAGTATACAAAATGTTAACATCAAGAAAAATAACTATTAGTATATAGTAGGGATACGAGCATATATACATATGCCTATACATAATGTCTGATGTTGCTTCGGTATCAATGAAGCAGGAAGTTCGATGGTGACTGAAGATAGCGATGATGACTAATGGGGCTTTCTTGCTTGCTCTGCCTTTAGCACGTGGGAAGATGACCTGTTCTTCCTTCCATGTTGCGTGTTCTGTCTCTGGTCGCTTCCTTCCCTTAGCACCGCCCTGAATCATGTTGACGTGGAGATCTTTGATTTTCTTCCCTGATCTCCCGCCTTCATATCCAGGGTTTCCTTTTCCGCTACCGCAGATGTTCTTGGCCGGGTGTTCCAACTTTTCATTCTTCACATACTCCTCGATAGCGTCCTTGCGGTTAAAGCATTGATCGGTAGTCACAATACCTAGTTATATTCGCATTCGCCCTCTACTTGAGCGGTTGTGGCTTTCTGAATTCAATGCCTTCAGAGAGCATGATCTCTGAAGGGCTTTTGGTAAGCAGCGTCCATCTTGGGCGTTGTTGTTGTGCCGGTTGCTTACATTTTTGCCCAACGAGCGGGCGGGGATCAAAGGAGGAGGAGTCTTGGTTTATTCTCGACCAAACAGACCCTACCTTTTTCGCCTGTTTAGCCCGATTGATATCATTTCGCGCATCGTTGCCTGATAGTTCTCTCCCTATGCTCCTTTCGGTGCGCGCGTAGCGCTTGGATGCTGTTATGATGGCTTCCCAACTCTGCTGCATACCATCGCGGCCTGTAAGGGTGCGATGAGATCACCACATTGCACATTATGGCGGAAGGCTGCTGTAGGTCCGTGATATGGGATCAAACAACTAAGTTCTTGAATCAATCTCAATAACTAGCTAGCAGAAATCACTAGTGTTGAATCGAGATTATTCCTAGTTAGGGAAAGAAAGGAAGTAATTGGGAGAATTGGTGAATGGATAAGATAGTGAATATGTCAAAAAGGATATGTTGTGCATAGAAGCTTGCGTTATTTATAGGCAAGTTCCATGCACTTTTCTTTCATTATTTCGACCCGGTGGGCTTTTGTTTACAATGGCCTATAGCCCAAACATACAAGAAAAATGAAAGAAAATTTCATTACAACGTAAATAAACAAGATAATACAAAAAACTACGTTTACAAAATAGCGCCTAACAATCTCCCTTTAGTCTTTAGTATTGTCTTAAGTCTTCATCGTCAGTCGGTCTCGTACAACAAGCATTCGTCATCCTGTGGTTGGTCCTCAACAAGTCGTCGCACAAACTTGTTAAACTTTTCAATTATCTGATATGTGTTTTCTTTCCCATGATCTTCAAGTGTACGCATAGGAGACCGGTATAGCTTCAAAATGTCTTCCTTGCTGAGACTCATTAGTTCGTGCTCATCGAACACACGAAGAGCATGCATGGTTTAGCCTTTCGCGGTACAGATGAGAAGTTATATCAAAAAAGAATGGGAATTTTTTGGGATTGATTTAGATGTTGGAAGAGTTTGACCCAATCATTAAAGATCATGTGCGGTGTATCATGAATGATGAAGTTCACATACATTATCTTGGACATAATATCCAAAACGAGCTAATCCTTTTACTAGCCGACGAAGTTAAATCAGAAATCATCAAGTAGATAAAGCAAGCAAAGTAATACTCGATTATACTTGATTGCACCCCGGATAAAACTCACCAAGAACAAATAACTTTAATTGTGAGGTATGTCAATCTAAACTCTAATTCTTTAATTGTTAGTTTTATTATATTGCTATGTTATTTATACTATTACAAATGTATTTAATTATTCGGTATGCCAATTTAAACTCCAAACTTGTTACCATTGAGGAATCTTTTCTTGGTTTTTAAATTGCAAATGATACAACGGGTAAAGGACTCTTTAATGTTACACGTGAAGAATTAAAGTCTCTTGGTCTTGATATCGATGATATGCATGACCAAGGCTATGATAATAAAGCCATGTAACATCCCGAAATTTCTAAGGTAATATTAGTTATATTACTTATTAATAGATGGAAAGTTTACTCGGGTTATCGGGAAATAAATAATATAATAGGAGTTGGTATGGGTCGGGCTAGTGTTGGGTAATGGATGCGGGTTGTGGACTTGGGTTAATTGAGATGGGTTAAATGAGAATGGGATTTCAGGGATATAAATACCCCCAAAATCCCAAAATATCTTCATTTCTCACCAACTCCCCAACACACACTCCATACACACTCAAAACACACACATTCTAACCGATCAAGATTCGAAGCCGAGACCCGAGATTTGTTGATAGATCTGAGTTGGTAAGGTAAGAACTAATCCCGCAAAGCTAATTTTACTGAAAATGGTTAGGATTTGACGGGTTAACCGGACCCGAAACCTTACTGCCCAAATCGGACCCCTAAAACGTCGATTTTAGGCCGATTTGATGGTTGGGGTTTGTAGGCGCTGATCATACGATTCCGTGGGTACCAAAATCGAGTTATTTGGCTAAGAAAAGAAGGAGTTATGGGCAAAACAGATCTGCAGCGCGATAACTTCGCCTGCAAGATTAAGTTCGCCTGATGAACTTCGCCTTCAAGCGTAACTTCGCCTTCAAGCGTAACTTCGCCTAAAAGCCAAGTTCGCCTGAGGATAACTTCGCCTAAAAGCCAAGTTCGCCTGAGGATAACTTCGCCTAAAAGCCAAGTTCGCCTGAGGATAACTTCGCCTGAAGCCAAGTTCGCCTAAGGATAACTTCGCCTAAAAGCTAAGTTCGCCTGAGGTTTAACTTCGCCTGAAGCCAAGTTCGCCTGAGGATAACTTCGCCTAAAAGCCAAGTTCGCCTGAGGATAACTTCGCCTAAAAGCCAAGTTCGCCTGAGGATAACTTCGCCTGAAGCCAAGTTCGCCTAAGGATAACTTCGCCTAAAAGCTAAGTTCGCCTAAGGTTTAACTTCGCCTGAAGTGAAGTTCGTTTAGAAAATAAATTAAAAACCTAATGGAAAATGTGTTAAGACAGTTAATGTAAATAAAATTTTTCCAAGCTGACCTGGCAGCTTAACCCCAGCCAGGGGCTCTGCCCCTTGGACCCCGCTAGGGGCTGCCGCCCCTAGAACCCCGCTGCCAGGGGCGCTGCCCCCGGACCCCCGTTCATTGTGGGTCATTTATAGATAGAAATACAAAACGAGTAGTAGTAGTTAATTGATATGTGTAAATATTATACAGTTAGCCGAGCCCAGTTAAAGAAAGGCATTACGATCAACGGCGAGCGTAACAGGATCCAGGTGAGTTTCTAGCCCCACTTATGTGTTATGTTTTCGGGGCTGTGTGCATACTCAATGTGATAGTTAATACACTTATCCTAAGAGATAAGTGTATGCCTTATATGGATAATGTGAACTGTATGAATGATTGCTTGATGGTACGTGAACGACCTACGGATATTGCACGTGCTGTCAGGTTGTAAAGCTATGTATAAGGTAGGAATGTTATGTATGAATGATTGCTTGATGGTGCGTGAACGATCTTCGGATATTGCACGTGCTGTCAGTTTGCAGCGCTAAGAATAAGGTAAGTATGTTATGTATGTTTATGTGTATGAACACGATAGAGATGATAAAAGAAAGAAATGATAACGTATGGTTGTATGGTTACGAAAAGGGTACCGAGCCCTAATAATACTCGAGGTATGATGTATGGTTGTATAGTAATGAAGAGGGAATCGAACCCTTCTAATATTCGAAAACTAGGGACCAGACCCTTATAATATCTGTGATGTTAGGGACCAGACCCTTATAATATCTCGTTATTATGTGTGTATGATTGTTAATGTGACATGCTTATTATGTAAATGCTAGGAAGTGTGTTGTAGACAAGTAGAGGTAGAACGTGTTAGAAGTGGCAAGTTTAGTAAGAGTGTTAGGGGCATAACGACAGTACGTGGTAGGGTAAGCCTATACGTGCTTTCGTTATTAAAGTGGCATAACGTTATACGTTATTAAAGTGGCACAAGTGGCATAAGTGGCACAAGTGGCAAAGTGGCATAAAGTGGCATAAGTGGCATAAGTGTCATAAAGTGGCACAAGTGGCTAAGCGGTAGGGGTAATTAAGAGGTTAAGCTATAGGGGTAGTTAAGTGGTTAAACAGTGGCATGTTAGACAGTGGACTATGTGTCTTCGGATACGTAAATATTGTATGAAGTGGCTGTATGATAAGTTGCTTGATTAACTAGAACTCACTCAGCGTAGCTGACTTTTAGTATGCACGCAGGTGAGCTGATTACAGAGTTAGCATGAGGATGACACACGGCATGGATTGAACGGCTGGCATCTGAAGAAAGAAGTAAAGATGTTTTAAATATAAAGTTTTGTGTTATGGTATCAAAGAAAAGATTTAATGTTTTGTGACAAATGATTGACGTTTTATATTCCGCGAAAGGTTTTAATAAACTCTGATATTTAGAACTGTGTTTATGAGTAAATCCAACACGAAAGTAGGGTTACCGGTAACGGGGCCTTACAAGCCAACATGAAAAGAAACATCAAGGGGTTCAAAGGAGATTTCTAGATATGAATCCTAGAGCTTTTTATACCACATATGGTTGTCATAGTCTTAATTTAGTATTATGTGGCATGGCTACCACGTGTACTAAAGCTGAATATTTTTCTGGAATCATACAACGGATTTACAATATCTTTGCCAATTCTACAAAGAGGTGGCAAATTTTAAAAGAAAATGTTAAAGGATTGACTGTTAAGCCTTTGTCTGCAACTCATTGGGAAAGTCAGGTTAAGAGTGTGAAACCTATTAGATTTCAACTATCGGATGTAAGAGAAGATTTGCTTGAGATTAGGGATACCAAGGGTGATCCTAAGACAACAAGCGATGCTAATTCATTAACAAAGAATGAATTTAGTGATTTTGAATTTATAGTATCAATCATCATTTGGTATGAAGTACTATCAAATGTGATTGTGGTGAGTCAAAAGTTGCAATCCAAGTATATGATAATTGATGATGCTATTGATCAAGTGAAGAAGTTGATTAATTACTTCAAGAAATATAGAGAAGTGGGATTGTCTAAGGCGATCAATAAAGCTAAGGAAATTGCAATTGAATTGGGCGTTGATCCAATATTCAATCAAAGGAGTCCCGATTCAAAGGAAAAAACAATTTGGGGAGACTTCTAATGCAAAAGATCTTTTATTTTCAGCGCGGGGGGGGGGGGGTGGATTTAGAGTCAATTACTTTTTATGTATTGTTGATCAAGCGATTTCATCTCTTGAAAGAAGATTTGAACAGTACCAACAATACGAAAAACTATTTGGTTTTTGTTCCTGTAAAGTTGAGGGAACTTGAAGAAAAATATCTTAAATCGTGTTGTTATTCTCTTCAAGATGCATTGAAGAATGGTGAAGAATCTGATATTAATGCTGAAGAACTTTATGGAGAGTTGAAGTTGTTTGAGACCTTTTTACCTAGTGATGTTATAAGTCCTTTAGATGTTTTAAATAATCTGAAACAGGTCCGTTTATACTATTGCATTATTTTATTATTTTTTTACCTTGTCAAATTTTTAATTCTTTTGATGCTTTAAACAATATGCAACTTGTGAATTCTTACCCTAATGCATTAGTTGCATATAGAGTGTTGTTGACTATTCCGGTAACAGTGGCATCGACAGAACAAAGTTTTTCAAAGTTGAAGTTGTTGAAGACGTATTTACGATAATCAATATCTTAAGAAAGACTTAATGGATTGGCGATTATTGCTATTGAAAATGATGTTTTAGAGACCATGGATTACAAGGAGTTAATCGAGGGCTTTGCTTTCAAAAATGCCAAAAGAGCATCAGGATTCGTTTAAGTACTTTTGTTAGATCATTTTGATAATAAAACTTTTGTTTTGTATTTTAGGGCCTTTTGTTTTTCTTGTCCCGAGCCTTGGTTTTTTCTTTTTATTTTTTATTTTTTGTATTCTTGGAGACGGCCCTTAATGAAACGTACGTAAACGATTTTGGACATTGATGAACTTTTGAAAGGTGATCATTGTAATAAGTAAAGTCTTTATTCTTCCGTTAATCTTTTTTTTTTTCTAAAAGTATAATGGAATGATAAAGTGTCTTAAGTCATTTTAATAAACATACAAATGGTACACAATTAATGTGAGGAAACCATACACTTTGTAGCAACTCGTGACAAAGAACATTTGACCCTACGGATGACGCCACAAGAAAAATACGAAAAATGTAATTAAGCTAGAATATTCTCTTTAGAGGTGGCCCCAATATTTGGGAAAATCCCAAAAATAACCCTTCTATAAAATGAGATTCCAATTTTGTCCCCTAAACTTAATATTTCTAAAAATGGCCCTCTATAACTCATCTTTGACCATGTATTAAGAAATCTAACGCGTCTTTGACGACATGTTAGCATAACACGTCGTCAAAGACGCGTTGGATTTCTTAACACATGGTTAAAGACGCTAACACGTCGTCGAAGACGCGTTAGGTTTCCTAACACATGGTTAAAGATGAGTTAGGCCTCCAAACACGTAGTCAAAGATATGTTAGCATCAAACGCGTAGTCGAAGATATGTTAACTTTTTTGTTTGTTTTTTTAATATTATATTTTTATAACTAGTTTTACTTATATTTGTTTTTCTTTTATAACGTTTAATATATAAAATTTTATATTATTTCAAATATACCGACGAGAAATGTTTACTTTTATCTACGGACCGACATAAATTTTATTTAAAACCGAGCGGGGTCAAATTTTATTGAATATTTCGACATTGATTTGGAACGGCTCGAGTTTGAGTTAGTTTATGTCGGTCAGTAAGTAAAAGTAAGCATGTCTCGTCGGTATATTCGAAATAATATAAAACTTTTATATATTAAAAGTTATAAAAGAAAAACAAATATAAGTTAAACTAGTTATAAAAATATAATATTAAAAAAACAAACAAAAAAGCTAACATATCTTCGACTACGCGTTTGATACTAGCATATCTTTGACTACGTGTTTGGAGGCCTAACTCATCTTTAACCATGTGTTAGGAAATCTAACGCGTCTTTAACCATGTGTTAGGAAATCCAACGAGTCTTTGACGACGTGTTATGCTAACATGACATCAAAGACGCGCTAGATTTCCTAATGTATGGTCAAAAATGAGTTAGAGAGGACCATTTTTGAAAATATTAAGTTTAGGGACAAAGTTGGAATCTCATTTTATATATGGCTATTTTGGGGATTTAACAATAAGAGTTATACTTAAAAAAACTCCCCTCGGAAGGAACTAGAGAGCAATACCAAGCACACCCTGATACAAACATGACTCATTACAAGAGACTTATAAAAGTAGATAACAATACTGTAAGATAAAAAAAACACAAAAAATAACGACGTGGGTCAAATAAAAAAGGAGGTCAAGAAATAAAAGAGATCTAAACGATCAACCGCAGCACTATAATACAAAGCGATCTAACAGACATCCGATCTATTCAAACTCCTGTACGATCTAAGAGTACACTTCCCATTTTTTATTTTTTTCTTTCTTTTTTTTTTTCATTTTTAGCTTTATCTCACTCCAATAAGGTAGAACGTAAAGGGATGTCATCTTTTTATCCACCAGAAGTTTTTCATATCTTTAAGCCGACAAGAATATATTCAATTAATTTGCCTAACTCGCTCCAGTAAACACATGTGGTGGTGGGAAAGTATGTCGTGTCGCAACTATGAGAGTCGGGTTCAACCATTGGGAGGGAGATGGGGGCAATATCGAGGTTTGTTTGTTTTTCTAATAGAAATGTTTTAGCAACACCCATGAAATGTAATTTAATTTACTCAGTTGTCTTTGAACTTTAATAAAATTACTTCACAATTCATAAACTTTAATAATTAACTTACTATTTTCTCTTCTTGGTTTCTAAGGCTGCCCGCTATGGGGCGCCTTGAAGGAGGAAAAGGGCACCGACGAAGGGAGAACACCGCAGGGGGCGCCAAGAAGGGGGCGCGGAGGGGGGGGGGGGGATCTGACGACCGGCGTCTTCTCTCTCTCTCTCATCCACATACATACATATATATTTATATAATAGGGCGCCCAAGGGGGTTTTAACCATAGCGGGGCGTTATAGAGAAGGGCTTCGAAACCCCCCGTGCCCACGTGGCACTGTGAAGGGGCTTCGATGCCCCTTACCATAGCATACAGCCTAAGTGTTTTTCGAAATTTCTTTTTTTTTCTTGCTTTGTTCCTTTATAGAATATATCGTCAGGAACTACTTATTTTGATCAACGTCTGAAACTCACGATAAAAATTACGACATAGCACGTCGGATCATCTACTAGTTTCACATAAAAGTATGACCTGATTAAGTGATTGGAAAGTAAACAATCATAAACTATTATGTTACTAATATAACTTAAGATATGTTATACCTCCCTCACGACAGATGTAGTGGATATACTACAAACAATTACTCTTTTTTATTATTTATAATTTGTGCATCATCATGGTATTCTATTATTGGCATACAACAAATTAAAATATATCCAAAACAGAATAAAAAGACAAGTATATGCTCAATCAAACTATTTGTACACGCATAGAACACTTTGCGTCGCAGGAGATCACACGCCGCCAAGTGCACATCGTTCTAGGAAGATCCAAACCGGTTGTTTTGGATGCATTCATTGGTACAACGAATCATTGTCTGCCACGTAAAAGTGTCCATTACTTGTCATTAAAGAATAGCCATAAAGCTGGAGTTGTTTTTATTTTTTTAACATCAGTGTGTACGTCATCACTGACACTTGGAACTCGCTAGGGTTTTCTTCGTATATTCGGTTTATAGGACTTCGACACCAAAAAGAATTGAATGCTATGTATGCAAGCCCTCCAATTATTATATGATATGATTGCTTTGTTTTCTCATTAAAAAGAATCATTAAAATTGACATGTTTTAACTTTTCTTTTTCTCGAACAATAATTTGGATCACTGGCGGACTATTGACTCATACGATCATATTTATTCCATCCACATAAAGAAAACTATCATAAGTGAGAAAACTCTATGATGTAACCGGAAATCACTTATTTTATTGCCATAGCCACAAACTCGATGTAAATAAACATGGTTTAAAATCTTTTCTAACTCTAAACATCTACTTCAAAACCTATACAAATTAAGGTCAAATGTTCTAGAGCGATTTGGGCCATACATGTGGCCAGTGCATATCTCAACTTAAATAAGTGATATCATCAATGAAAAGGAAGTCTATAGTATTTTAAATATATGTCTTTCTTCTTAATTATCACTTGTGCTGTTGTATTGAACCCATATTTGAATGTTGCTAGGATTGAAAACTACTTTGGGTATGTTTGGTTGGAGGTAATGGAATGAAGGGGGAATAGAATTAGAGAATGAATGGAATGGACAAGGGAATGAAATGGATCATTCTCATTCCTTTGTCTTATTTGGTTAACCTATAGAAATGTAATCAATTATTAATTTTTATTGTTTGGTATCCAAAAAAAATGGTAGAAATGAAATAAAAATAATAAAAACACTCATATCTCAAAATACTTTTTAACCCAAACCCCCCCCCCCTCCCCTACAATTGCGACGGTGGTAGCTCCGGTGACGAAAATGGTGGTGGTGGCGGCGATGGTGACGGCGGCGGTGGTGGTGTCGACGGAGTTGGTGGTGGTGCCAATGGTAGTGGTGGTGGTGGTAGTGTTGTTGAGAAAGTATGGTGAAGGAGGAATTGAATGAAAAAAAAAAAGAAGGGGGGATGAGAAGGAATGGTTTTAATGAAATGGGATTCCATGTGTAATGGATGATTACATTCCATTGAGCAACAAACACCACTTTTTTCAGTTCTACGTAATGAATCATTCCATTCCTACTGACATTCTTGCATACCAAACGCTTCCTTAATATAATAACTTCATTTTGGATTTGGAAGAAGTTCATTTTGAAGCAGCATAAAAGGTAACTATTACAAAGATTTATCAAACTTATGACGCTAATCCATCATAACATGGTAAAACGTCAATATATACGAGTCAATGGAAAATGCAGCATCACATACTAGCAATTTAATGCTTAATTTGTGTAATAATTAATAAGGGAAAATAGTATACGAACTCAGGGTTGCATCCCAAGTAGCGAGTTCGTAAGGTACATTGAAACAAATTTACTATTCACTATGACTACATGATTTTGAAATTTTTATATTTTGATTTATGGAAAGAAAAAAAAATCATAATATTCAATTCTAGCTGTCAGTTCAATCCTGAGAGCGTTCAGGTTTATCATTAGTGGAGCTTTGAGCGGATGTGTTTTCCTCGAAACTAATGATAACTAGGAGATGCTTAAGGACTTTAACTGGGTTGAGCTAGCTAGCAATAACCTTTTACCGTTGGATCACCTCGTATGAAAAATATAGACAATTCTCTGTTCATATTGGCCGTTAAAAAGAATCTAGCCGCCAGAATGGTCTGGCGAGAATAACTTGCCGCCTTAAAGTGTGCTTTTTTGCTTCTGTATAGTAATTTTGGTCAATCATTTCAAGTGTCGTGATTTTATTGATCCACGTACATGCCTTACATAATTTACTCTCACTAGCTAGATTTTTTTTTTCATTTCTACTTTTTTGTTTTAGAAAGCGGATGCTTATGATCAAAAATATTTTGACCAAAATCAAATTTGGTAAAGTTGATGGATACTCATTTTTCACGATTACATGCTGGTTCTTGCTTTTAAAGTACTCATTATATTTGTAAGAATATATGTAATTACAATGCTTTAAACGGCACAACTCACACACACTTTCTAACCTATTCCTAAACACTACAAGATTTTAAAATAAATCTTTATTAATAACCATGAGACTTGAACAAACAATTATTGGAAAGACAAAACTTTATCCAATTTCTTAACGCCACGAGATCAAAGACTCTTTTGATATATTTATACATAATTATTTGTTTTCGTATGAAAATGATAATTGTTAGATCGACTTGATAATTACAAACAAGTTGGATGAACGGAACGAGACAAGTGTTAAAACTTATTGAATCAAATATGACAAGTTTTAATACAAATTAATATGGGCCGAGTTTATTGAAACAAGTAATTACGTTACGTAATTTTGGTGATATTGTATGATTAGCTTTACTTAAATTAAAAGCTAGCTAAGGTAAACTACAAATGATTATAATTTTTTTTTTCACAAAAGAACAATAAGTTATTATAAATTGAATTAAATGATTGTTGAAATATAGAGTCAAACCTTTAAATTGACAATTTTTCTATATATTCTTTTAGTAATGGACAAATTTTCTATTATTTATGCAATTTCGATGATAAAATAATTTTGAATTTTCAAATCCTAATTTCTCATAATGTGTCGGCAAGAGGTTTGATTATTGATGAGTTTAATTCGTTTTCACATATCTTAGCTGATGAAATCAAGATCTGAAATGATTAATTCAATAAATTAATTGCTAATAATTGATTAATATATTAAAAGATTCATAAGATAAAAGGCTAACATATATCACCTTACACGATATCAATAAATTTCTTCCTGTCAGAATGATAGCTGTCACAGAATGTTTTGAAACATGATACGATAAAAGGAACAAGACGACATGGAGTTCGAAACATGACTATCCTTGCGATTTCAGCAAATTTCTTCTTGCCAATGTTTTCGAATGTTTTGAAACATGATATAATAAAAGATACAAGGCGATTTGGGATTCAAAACGGGACCGCCCTTCCATTTTGAAGATTGTTCGACTAATGAAAAAACCTTAGGTAACTTATTTTTTTAGTTTTTAACTTTTTGGACATGTAGGCTTTTCTTATTTTATATTTTCACATAATAGATATTTTAAGCATCATTTAACAGATCGTATGAAGGTTATCAGTTTGAAGTTTGAACAGTAAAAACTTTTTATGTACTTTCTATGTAGGGTAAGAATGCGTATATTATGTGGCTATGCCCAAGTCGACCCGACACGCTTAAACTCGGTGCATATTGTTGTATTTTATACCGGGTTTGTCAGACACCCGGCCCAAGGGGAGGGTGAGGAGGGCAGCGGACCCAGATTCACTATCCCGAGAGGCCCATAATTCTTAAAAAATAAAATTTATATTTTATATATAATTATGTTTTTAACACAAAAACCTACAAAATTACTATTTGGTTGACTGTAAAGTGTTCTAAATTATGGAAACAAATGTCATGGGTTCAATTCCCATAATTAGTGTTCTATTTTTTTATACAAAACACTTTTATTTGTGTTTTATGTAAGTCATTTTAGTAACATGTTTATTATTGTTTGTTTGTTTTGGGCATTTGAAATTCAACCTTATTGATAAAATTGTCAAATTATATTATGTAACTGAAAACGTGATTTTAGGGCCCCGTTCTTTACTCGTCTCAGACACCAAAATTTTTAGGAATTCTCAGAGATGGACGTGGAGTTTGCCTTTTATTAATTATAATAATAAAGAAATTGGAAAATGTAGGTAAAGAGGAGGGTTGAAAAGTCAAGGAAAATGAGGAAGTAGAAGAGTGAAAGAAAGCACAAATAAATATGTGGAAGAAAATGACGTAAAACAAAATCAAAATAATAAAATAATAATAATATAGGGGTTACGTGTCAACACATGGTGAGCCCTTTTGGCACTCTCTTTCCCGCCCTTTTGACAAAATTCTGGCCTAACTTCTACTTAGGCTGAGGGGTGTGGAGCGCTAGGAAGGGCGCAAGAGGCCAGACGCTCGCGCCCCGGGGCGCGAGCACCACACCACCGAGGCGCGAGAGGGGCGCGAGAGCGGAAAACGAGGCAGGCGCCAGGGTGCTAGCGGCTGAGAATGGCGTGAAGTTTTCTTGGAAAGCGTGAATAGAGCCGTTGGGGGGGGGTGATTTATTAAAAAAAAAAACGTTTTTTTTTTCCTATATATAATAACAAACCCATATCAAACCCATATCAAACCTATATCAAACCCGATTTTGTTTCTCTGTATTAAACATATATCAAACCCAAACCAATATCACATACCAATATCACATACCACACCCAAAACCCGAAATCACCCCATCTTCCAAACCTTTTTTTAAAAACATGGCTGGAAATTGGTACCCAAACCTAGATTCAGATTACAGTTACGACGATTTATGGTCGGCACCGGACCAACCGATGTTGACAAAAAGGAAAAAAAAAGAATGAGAGATTTGGACTTCCTTGCAAGAGACTTCAGCCACCTAAATCCGGTCGACCAAATGCTGATGGAAAAACAAAAGGAACGTATCCGGAAGAGGTTGATCGAAGAAGACGAAGCCGAATAATAAGAATAATGTTTTTCTTTAGTACTTTAATTTTTTTTTATATATTAATGTGTTTTTTTAATTAATGTGTGTTTTTTTAAATAATTTCTTGTTTTTTTAATAATACGTTTTTTAATACATTTATAAAAAAATAAAAAAATAAACCGCTCGCGCCCCCTCTCGCGCCCCTCCACACCATGGCCCGGGGCGCTATCACCACTACCAACACCCATCTTATCAAGTTTCTCTCTCTGCCACACGTCACAATATTATTGGCTGGCGACCCCACTCACGCCCCCTCTCGCGCCCCCCACACCCCTCAGCCTTACCACGTGTTTACCTTCCACCCACGTGTGTTTTTATTTTCTAAACTATATTTTTAATTAATAGAAATATAAAACATGCGTTCATACATACGCTAGCTTCATTGGTCTATGCCAGAGGATATAAATAGGGTTCTGGACACCCGCCACACGTCCTAATACGTCGTGTATAGGGTTATACGACACTTATTAGTGGGGTTTTCTAGAAAAATTCATCAAATTTGTCTTATTACGTCGCGTATAGGGCTATACAGGGCGTATTAGTGGGTTTTTTTAGAAAAACCCACCAAATTTGTCTTATTATATTTTTTTGTCTGAATATCAGAGGCGGCGTTTAGCCTTATACGCCGCCTCTGATATATTTTTTTTCTAATTTATTATTTGTTATTATTATTATTATTCTCTGACTCGCTGTTCAAATTCTGGTCAGTATCAGCTCGCTTAAACGTTTAATTTAACATAACTGAAGTTTTAAACATCCGTTTGGATCGATTCTAGCGGCATTAAGTTCGTTTTTACTTATATTATCATATCTCAAAGTTTCAGGTTTTGATTATTATGACGCGTTAGTGGATGACTCGTTTAGAATCGTAGTTTGTTTGCTATAATTATTAATCACTTGCAACTTCAATTCAATGGCAACCTGCATATGCGTAGAAAACAAAGTTTATCAACAACACATATTGAGTAAGTTTATCACCAGTTTTGCATTAAAATAATATCAATATAATAAATAAAAGAAATAAGCAAAACGTAATAAATGCGGTACATGCATCAAACCATAAGCAAATAAGGTGTCAAATAACCATTGCCAAGCGGATCGGGAGTTGGTAATCAACCATGAGAAAATAATAATAAGACCATTGCTAAACGAATCGAGCGCGGGTAAATAGTAATGAGAACCCTATACAAGGGAGTACGTTGGATCTCTCCGAATACGAATGCGTACATAAGCAAATAACAAGTATATTTGATTAATCACACATAAATATACGTTTGTTATTTTTGATATATATATATAGAGAGGATGATTCAGAAGAGAAATGAAATTACTGTGAGAAATGAATATGGACCACTAATTTTATTTTAGGTTTTAAATGCTTAAAGATAAATAAGAAAAGTATTAATGCATGTTCTCTGTTTAATTAATATAACTAATAAATACAATAGTTATCTATTTAATTAAAATAAATAATCAAATTATTATAATTTGAAAATATTAAGAATTCATTTATTTTTATAACTTATTTTTTCTCTCTTGAATTTTTATCCTACACAAGTACAATTTATTCATACATTAAAATTTATTTATATCTAAAACCAATTTCTTCCAACTCAATATATTAATATCCATCAACACGTATTTGCATTGTGATGAATAGTACAAAAAATTATTTTACACGTGTTTGCATTAAATATCAACAAAAAAGTACACAACCTACACAAAAATATATAACCTACATTTGTTCTAAGAATAAGAAAACATATAACCTACACACGAAAAATATATAACCGACACACAAAATTCCGCATCAATAAACTACACACGAAAACGTATAACCTTCACACGAAAAACATATAACCTACACTCGAAAATGTTATCCTACACAAATACCATTTATTCATACATTAAATATTTTTTTCTATCCAAAGCCAATTTCTTTCAACTCAATATATCAATATCCATCAACACGTAGGTACATTGTGATGAATAATACAAAAAACTATCTTACATATGTTAGCATTAAATGTCAATAAAAATATACAACCTACACAAAAACATATAATATACACTTGTTCTAAGAACAAGAAAACATATTACCTACACACGAAAAACATATAACCTACACACGTATAGGATATGTGTATCTTTGTCTAATTTATATAATTGTTGATATCGAATTATATATGTAAGTTGTATACTTTTTTGTATGTTGTACGTTTTTATTGCTCAAAACAAGTGTAGTTTATAAAATTTTGTGTATGTTGTATATTTATTGTTTATATTTAATGAACACATTGGTATAATATTTTTTTATTATTATTTATAACAATAATTTTTCTAAGTATATCAATTGAAAAAAAAATATAATGTTTTGATATTTATTAATTAGAGAGGATTTATTATGGTTATATTAGTTGTATTAATTGAAGAGAGATAATGCATTTATTGTTGCATTTACATTTATTTATTTATTTTTAAACATTTAAAACATAAAATAAAACTAGTGACTCATATTCATTTCTCACATTTCTCACAGTAATCTCATTTCTCTCATAAACTTAAACATATATATGTATATAATATGAAATACGCATATGTCTCCAAAAACGTTTAGAAAACTTAGTAAAATAGGGGAATGACAAAACTCGCCTTAGATGGAAGGCAAGTGATTTATAATTATAATAAAAAAACTACGATTCTAAACGAGTCGTCCACTAACGCGTCGAACGAGATAATAATCAAAACCTGAAACTTTGAGATATGATAATATAAGTAAAAACGAACTTAATGCCGATGGAATCGATCCAAACGGATGTTTAGAACCTCGGTTATGTTAATAACAACAACAGTAATAATAATAATAAATAATAATAATAATAAAAATAACAATAATAATAACAAATAATAAATTAAAAAAATAAATATCAGAGGTGGCGTATAGGGTTATACGTCGCCTCTGACCTTCAGACAAAAAAACATAATAAGACAAAATTGATGGTTTTTTCTAAAAAAATCAATTAATACGCCCCGTATAGAGTTATACGGGACGTATTGGTTGTTTTTTTTAACAAAAAGGAGAGTGGCTGTAGAAATCCCCTATAAATATCCTGTTTGGCCTAAGATTTTAATTCATCAAATTAATATGCTAGGTTTGACCACTCTATGTAGGATTTGAGATAAAACTCATAAAAGTCAAATTTAGAGGTGTAAGAAACACATGGTAATGTAATGGATCAACTAATATTAAGAAAGTTCATATTTAAAATTGTTAGTTATAGAAATAGTAAAATGTCAAAGATGGCATCTACCGAATAAAATAAAATAAACTATAAAATATAGATAACAAGAATAAATTTTAAAAATTTCATCACACGGGTTGAATTGACATAAACAATATCATTAGGTATTAAAGGTGTTCACAGTTTGGTTTGAAACCGTGAAATCACACAAACCTGTCATCGGTTCGGTTTCACGGTTGGTTTCTTTTTTCAATTTTCGGTCGATCGTTTTCAAAATTTTCAAACCGTAGCGAAAGGTATGGTTTATGGTTTGTATCAAAAACCAACCGTATAAACCGGACCGGACCGTATAATTTAATTATATTTATTTTTTTAAATAGTTCATTTTATATATATGTATCAATATTTGTTTTAAATATAAACTGTTAGTGTATATGTAATAAGAATATTACATTATTTTAACAGAATATTAATTGGCCTTCATTCTATTAAATTACTAAACGTGATCGTCAACTGAACGAATTGTATCAAAATATGTTAACTTTTGCAAATTATTCACGCTTCGCTATAAATTTATCATATCTTATTTTGAATATTTTGTATAAAAACCCAATGTGCTCAAACCGTGAAACCAAACTGGAACCAAACCGTAACTAATGGTTTGGTTCGGTTCGGTTTGAGAGTTCTATGGTTTGGTTTTGGTTTACAAGAATCAAAAACCATTACGAACGGTTTGGTTTATGGTTTAACCCAAAAACCGCGAAAACTTGATTGTGAACACCCCTATTATGTAGGAATAAATTGGTACAAAGTTAATGAATTTTTTATTAAACTATTACCATATATAATAATATTTTAAATATTCTTTAATGCAACTAACACAAATATGTTGCATTTTGTTGTAATGACTTGTTTGTTGTTACGTTGTGTAAAGTGGTGCTGATCATTCACTATTTTTTTAAATGACAAACTAATATACTTCTATAAATAACAAATACTTATGCATTGCAATATTTTAATCTCAACCTCTTGGATAGAAAGAAGATACCTTACTACTCAATCCTAAACAAAAAGAACGTTATTCAGAATAACTTTTAATAAAAAAATAGTAAAATTAAAATTCTCTCCGGCCTTCAAAATAACTTAAAAGTATTTTGTATATTGATGACACATTTTTACTTATTAATTAAACTAAAATGGCCGGTAGAAGCTGATTCAAGCTATTCAATATTCATGCTTCGCGTAAAAAAAATCAGTAAACCTGTTTTTTAATAGCGTTTGAAATCACTCCTAATACCCAAGTGAATATTAAAAAAACAGAATATCAATCATTAACACTAATTTTAATTTATCATGGCTAAGTCACAAAAAAATATTATTAAAAAAGAAACTCACTATTATAAAAACCTCTTCAATTCAGGTTTTGAACAAGAATCCTTAAAATCTCGAACCTCAATCATCACTACAATGATACAAATAAATAAACCCTAGACCTCATAATACAGACAAAACCATAAAAAAACAGAGGTTTTGTCGGTTTATGGCATCACACTCATTATTCTAGAACGCACACGTGTACGGTACTGATGCACTCTAACCATGACTCACTAACACAAATTTGTCATCTAGCGGCCAATTGGTTCATGCACTTGGAAACCTTTAAACCTTCAGATAAGATCAATACAATGGACACGTGTCAACTTCTAAACCCCTTTGGGCCCCACCAACCCACAGTAAGAAAAGGACGACCGTACTTATCCCTCTGTAAATCATTGCTTATAAATACCCATCAAAATTTCCATTTCTTGAAAAAAAAAAGAAATTTAATAGCTCTTTATTATTTCTTTAATATTAATATACTTCTTAATCTATCTCTTAAAAAAAAACGTGTAACATGGGTTTGCCGGTCACGGATCCGATGACCCAATTAAGCTTACCACCGGGTTTCCGGTTCTTCCCCACGGACGAGGAGTTGCTTGTCCAATATCTTTGTCGAAAAGTCGCCGGACACGATTTTTCTCTTCAGATTATTGCTGATATTGATTTGTACAAGTATGATCCATGGGAGCTTCCTAGTAAGTATTTCGAGAATATTATTAAGGTTACCGGCATATTATTATCGGTCAATATAATATACAAATTATTAATATACATATTATTAATATCTAATTTTCTTTTACAGAAAAGGCGATGTTTGGGGAGAAAGAATGGTACTTCTTTAGTCCTAGAGATCGAAAGTACCCGAACGGGTCCCGACCCAATAGGGTTGCCGGATCGGGTTATTGGAAGGCTACAGGGACAGATAAGGTGATCACGACCGGTGGACGGAGGGTTGGGATCAAGAAAGCTTTGGTATTTTACATAGGAAAAGCTCCGAAAGGAAACAAGACGTATTGGATCATGCATGAATATCGATTATCTGATCCGCAAAGGAAAACCGGAAGCTCGAGGGTGTGCATATGCTCTGTTTAATTATACTTAAACAGATACAATATATCAAATATACCAGTTAGAGTTTATTTAATATTTACAGTAAACTCTAACCGATATATTAGTTAAGAGTTTATTATAACAGTCTTTTTAATAAACACTTTATAATAAACTCTGACTAATATATTTTGTTTAAAGGTTTAATATTAGTTTTTGACAAAAATGTTAATACGGTTTTTATATGGTGCAGTTGGATGATTGGGTTTTATGTCGAATTTATAAAAAGAATTCAAGTGCACAAAAGACCATGTCTGGTGGTCAAACCGGCGAACAGAGCCACGGATCATCTTCATCATCTTCGTCTCAGTTCGATGACGTTCTCGAATCGCTACCCGAGATCGAAGACCGGTCCTTCAACTTACCAAGGGTTAATTCCGTAAAAACCTTGTTACTAGAGGACCAAAAGCTAAATTTACAAAAATATGATTCGGGTAATTACGATTGGGCTAGCATAGCCGCATTCGGGTCGTCCGAACCCATAACCGGGGTTCAAGATGCTTCGCAACAGACGACCATCACCACGAACACGATGGCGCCCGTATACACTGTGGACACGAAGTTTGGAAGAATGGTGGAAGATGAAGTTCAAAGTGGAATAAGAAGCCAACGGGTTAACCATCCGGGCTACTTTCAATCAAACCTAAGCCCGTTTGCACCAAGCCAGGGCTTATCGAACGTGGTCGACCCGTTCGGTATCAAGTACCCGACCCAACAAGGAGTTTTGGGCTTTAGACAGTGAAATGTTAAGAGGGTGGCTTGTAAATATATGACTCTGTAGGGGGTTAGTTGTAGATTCAAGGATTGTGCGAGGGGTGGTGGTGACCAATAGTATTTTTAGATTTTACGACTTATAAAATTAAGAAATGCATATTCAACGCAATTTTGTGTTTGATATTTAACCCAAGATTTAATAAAACATGTTACAAGATTGCAAAATAACACATAAAACTCGTCGGCATTATAGTGCTCAATATCTTGAGGTGATGGTTAAAGACTTAACGCTTGGGTCTTAAAGTTCTAGGTTTAAAGTCTGACTTAAGGGGATTTTTTGTTGTGATGATTTCCTTTTTAACAGTATTATTAGGTAAGTCAGGTTTGAACGAACAAAGTCGGTAAGTTAATACGGACAGTTGACATTCACTCAAAACATTGACATTCACTCAAAATGCTTGTAGAAAAGAGAAGAAAAATAATCAAGCATGTAAACTTGTTTAGTTTAGAGGTGTACAAAACCGGTTTTAAATCCAAACTGACCGGTTTGATCAATAGCTGGTCAAAACCGGTTTGACTCAAACCGGTTCGGTTTATAAACCGGTTTAGACATAAGATGGGCCGACCTGGTCACGTCGGTTGGGTTCGGTTTATAAACCGGTTTAACCGGTTTTGGCCGGTTTTAAACCGGTTTGGTAGATCTTATGGGAAACCGGTCATGAAACTGGCGGTTTAGGTCGGTTTGGGTGAAACCGGTTTGGTTCGGTTCGGTTTGCCTAAAACCGATTCCAAACCGGTTTTTTTAACACCTCTATTTAGTTATATACTTTTGTATGGAAAACTTCCCAAGCAGGGTCCAGTCCAAAACTATTAGGCCCATGGATCAAAAACCATAGATTCACAAGAATTGTAGTCTGTCCACTATACATGCTCATAATTGGAGATGAAAAAAAAACGAGCCCTAAACCGGACCTGAAAAAAAAATCTGGAACCGATTTGTACCCGATAATACGGATAGGGTATGCATTTCGGTACCAAAACGTACCCGATTTGTACCCGGTAATACCCGAAAACCCGAACCGGTTGCACACTCGAAACCGGGTTTTTCAAATACTTGATCTATACATGAAATTACTTGAAAAATACCCCTAAAAAGTGTAAAATCTATACCCGGAAAATACATGGAAAAAAAAACCCGAAAATAGGGTTTTTTCAATACCTGGAAATAGGGTATTCAAATATCCGGTTATGTACCCGACCCAAACCCGATACATAGGGTATGGTTTTTAGAAACAATTACCCGACCCGGGTATTGACAATACCCGGTCATACCCGAACCCGGTTCCATATCGGGAACAGGGTATTTGAAAAACCCGATTTGCACACCTCTACACATAATCCCTTACTGTTACTCGCATATACACATATATTTAAATATTTAATATACAAGTTGATCCTCAAATGGTACAAAAAGATGATTTCAGTGGACGAGTAAATTAGAACTATTGAGGGTTTATAAGCATGAAATGTAAAAAGAAAAGTTTTTCACAAGATTGATGATCTTCTTGTAAATCTACATGCATCCACGACTATAGTAGAGCAATAGAGAGAATGCGTGTTTATGAACATGTAGTGTAAAAGAAGATCTCCTATAGTCGCAATAGAGAGAATGCGTGTTTATGAACATGTAGTGTAAAAGATCTCCTGGGAGTGACTCGGGAAGAGGTTCGCGCAAAGGAGATTAAACCCTTTTTGTTTTGGGGATAGCTAGACTAGGGATCCTGAATCCATGAGCCGAAACCTATTGGGTCGTGTCTAATTAAGGGCATTCTTTACACATGTATGATTAAAATATTTTTTGAGCAGTTAAACATATACCTTTTTTTTATTATATCACGTTGTCCATATTTGAAGTTTTGAACATAGGTCTCCACTGAAAAAAACTTTGTTTCTTACCACTATGCTCCACCCAACTACCCAAGTGACGCATGATTAAAATTAGGGCCGGCTTCGAGAATTGAAAAAATATTTTGGGCCGAAGACGAAAAATATTTTAGGCCTTAAGTAAAAAGAGTATTTTGTTGGGTTTAAACAATTTAATTTTTAAATTGGCTTCCTTGGTTATGATTTGGGTTGTATAAAAAACTAATGTATAAAAAAAGGCTTAAAAAGCATGTTTCAAATGAGACTAGAACCCACAACCTTTTGGTTGGAAATTATACCTTTTTACCACTTGACCAAGTTCATTGTTATGCTATTAAGTTTAAACATTATGTATACATATAGTTTTTCATAAAAATACATATAAATGTTTTAAAAAGAAAATTCGAGCCTAACGGCTAGTCGGGCCTATGACCGTCGACCACCCTGCCATAGGCCATGGCGGGCCCTGATTAAAATAAATAGTTAATAATTTTAATAAAGTTTATCAGTCATATATATTAGAATGTAAGAGATTTCTATGTTATAAAGAAGTAGGAGGCGGTAAAAAGAACTTATTAGGGATGAGATCGGTATAATATCCATACTCGTATATGATTGTAATTGTATCAAAAATCAATAAAAACGAGTGTCGATAACCGTACCAAACTTATTGGTATGCTACAGGTACGATACCCACTTTGTACCATTTTTTTTCAAATCCACAATGATGTTGGTACCGACATGAGTAACAAATAAGTTGAATCGGTCCGGTAGTGATACGGGTACGAGTATGTGACGAACACCAAATTAACTAAACTGATACAAGTACGGAGTACCAATTACAAATACCACAATCAAAACAAAAGGTAAAATCAATAAACCATAATACCAAAGCAAATCATAATAGTTAATATGATGATGGGTTTGATATTTCGTAAATCATAATACGTTAAATGAGATACAATTTAAGGATTTAATTTAGATATTAAATGTGGATAATCTAAATAAATTCTCTACATATTACAAACGACAAAGCATACCGAACGTAATCATACCATACTTGTACTCGTACCCGTATCAGAAATCAATAGAAACGAATACCAATACCCGTATCGAATAGGCTAAATCGATACAGATACGAGTATAGATATGAGTACGATACAAATATGAATACGTATATTCGGAAAAAAAAACTCATCCCTAAACTCATATATGAACATGGAAAAAGAAGAAAGAGCAACATATGCCCTATTTTGAAAAATGTCAAGTTGATATATGAATAGATAAACAGCCAAATAATGTATTTATTATTACATTTATTTATATGTTATATATAACTTTTTTAAACGAGACAAACATACTCCTAATACTTTTAAAACCTATCTATTGTTTACTTTGTAAGATTTGAACCCGTAACAAATTGACGGAGGAATCTATTAAGTCAAGAGACAACTTTCATATGTTATATAGGGTTAACTTGCATATTCTGAAAAAATCTTTTATAATATCAAATATGAATTCAAATACAATATAATTAGTTGACGTTTTGTATATATTATTATCTTCTAAAAGCATGATCATCACAAACTAATAATAATTATTATAATAATTCTTAATTCTTAATATTTATACGATAAAGATCATCATAATGTTATCATTTTCTGATTTGACTAATTATAAGCTTTTATTCCCATCTAATTTCCATCCTCTTTCACGTCACCATCTTTCATTTTACAAAATTATACGTATAATTAATCTCCTCACGTTTAATAAATCTAAAAAAATCTATTAAATATCATGCATGTGCTTCTTCATTTCTTATATTAAACAAAATAAATAATATAAAATATTATATTTGTTGGAAAAAAAATACATCAACAAAAGCATTTTCAAAGTGTTTGAAATGAATATATTTATTAAAATTTTATTGAATGTTTCTATAGCAAAGCATGTTAAAATATCATACAAAACCTTTTTATAATATAATTTTTATATATGATTTATTGATTTATATATATTCAATTGCAAAGGTAGGTTTGCATTAATGGTTGTACTTTACGTCTTTTGGTTCGTAACTTAGTGTGATCTTTTTCCTTCGTGTTTCTTGAGTTGTAAACAATGCTTTCAACTTTCACCCACAAAATCATCAACTCTACCCCCCCTATTCATCCCTTGCTTCGCTGGGGGTTACCGGTTACCATCGTCACCAGTGTGACTCACCACCATCGCTTCGGCATCCAACGAGCACCTCACCCCATCATCGATTCTGATCCTCGCCATCTTGGCTCGCTTCTACCTCAGATTGGTGCACGTGACCCTTTATTAAGTCAAGATTTGGGATCTCAACTTTCCATTCATCAAAATTCCCATCACAATATTTAAAATAAAAAATAAATATTCAGTCTTTTAATAATAGAATTATATTTAATTCCTTATATTATTAATCTATGTTGGTTATTCTATTATATGTTTTACGTATTATTCTTAGTGTTTTACGTTTCGGTTTAATTATTGCGACTTAAGCGTGATTGGTTCAATGCTTTAACACTTTTTTCCGTACGGATTAACGGTTCCGTGCAACGGGCGGACCTAAACTTCTGGTTATAATCTATAATCAAATAATTTTAAAATAGTAAATGAACTAATTTCCTATACAAAATATTTCCTTTGCATCTCATGCTTTGTAACCCTTTTTTTAGCTTAGATGAAAGAGAGTGGGTGATGTGAAAGATAGATATAGCAAGGTTGAGTATAAATCGGGTAACACATGTATTGGGTCTGGTCTGGGTCTAGAAACGGGTTTGAAGAGAAGACCCATGAAATCTATAAGTTTTTCAATTCAACTTAAAAACCTAGTTTTAAGTTGTTGGAAAATTTTGTGTAAATAAATTATATTTTAATTGTGAATTCTTTTATCTTATATGATTAGTTGAAACATCTTTGATTTAGTCAAGACCATTCAACATGTCATTAAGTTTTGGTCAAAACTTAAATGAATTGGTTAATGTTGATTGGGGTGTTTCACTTTTTTCTTTAATGATCGTTGAATGGTTTCAACTTTCTACTAGTATAAATACCAAGGGAACTCCTTGGTTGTAGACACACAAAAGACACCAAATAACACATTCTCTTTTGTGTTTTCTCCAACTTTCTCCTTAAAGAATTCCAACATTCTTGATCATCTTCATCATTTCTTTAAGGTACTATTCGGGTGCTAGAGCCCTCCTCGGCAGTATATATTGCTTAGGCCGTTGTACCCTAGGAAACAAAACGGGGAGAGACCCGGAATTTGTTTTAAGGGCCCCGTGTAAAACACGATCCTCGGCCACAAAGACTACGACACCATTCTTCTTCTAAACCTGTCTTGCATTATTTTATTTCAATTGTATTGTAATTTTGATTTTTTCCGGTGTAATTCGTATTGTAATTTACTTGCTTTTCTAGATAGGTTTGATTCCTTGTATTGTAATCATTTTATTAAAAGTGTTTTATTTTTATACGCGAACGGTTTCCTACAATCTTAAAACAAATTTTTTAAAAATCACCATTCGTGTATTCAAAACATTCTCGTGTGACTTAAACTAGTTTTGTTTCACACGGTTGTGTTTTTAAAAAACATTTTTTTTCCGTTTCTATTCAAAGGAGCGACTTTGTAGAAACGGAAACCGGTTACAATTTGGATTTTTTTAACGCTAAACTCTTGGAAAAACTCATTGTTTGGTCCCTTCAAAGTTGGACTTAGAACACTTTCGGTGGGTTAATTCAAGTGTTCAGATTAAAAAGTTTTGCGTAACTTTAATTTAATGGGAGCGACCACTATTGATATTTCTAAAAAACTAACTTAGCATAGTTTAATTTCAGAAAAAATGACATCATCGTAATCGAGTAACGTTATTTTAACAATATGAGGATCTTGGATTATTGTAATGGTTAAAAATATGTCTATTTGAAAAACTTTCGTTATAATTTATCAAATAAATCATGTATGCATAAAAATGAGTCGGATTAACTATTGGAGAACAATATAGAATCCGAAAATGAACGTTTTAATTAAACACATTCGAGTTTATGGGTTTTGGTTATGTTTCGTTAAGTCGAATCATATATAAAAATATATAAATGTTTCAAAATGCATTTTGAATCACTTGATTTTTTTTAATGAGTATGTTAGAAAAATATATTTTAAAAAAAAAACCCATATAATAAAACATTTGTCAACGTTTTATCTTTCTAACGAGCGTGTTAGAAATTATTATTTGCTAAATTGGTTTCAAATGTTTTGGAACATGTATTTTCTAATGTGCATCTTAGAAAAGATATTTTCTAAACTATGAAATGTTTGCGTACGTTTAGTTTTAACAAGCATTTAGAAAATATCATTATTGTTAAATAATAAAGGCTTATACACTTTTACTCTCTAACGAGCGTGTTAAAAATTGTGTATTTTCTTAACCCACGTTGGTTAAAATGTTTTGTAAACGTTTGACAATGTTATAAAATAAATGAACGTTTTGTAAACGTCAACGGTTTTAACATGAGTGTTAAATACGTATTATTTTATAAATCGAAGCCTTAAAATATTTGTCTAAATATTTAACTTTTCTATCGAGCGTGTTAGAAACGGTTTATTATAAACTAAAGTTTTAAAACGTTGATATTTAAACGTTAATTTTCTAATGAGCATATTAGAAATGGTTAATTCATATTAACCAAAGTTTAGAAACGTTTTATCTAAGCGTTTAATTTTCTAACAAGCGGGCTAGAAGTGGTTTATTTTATAAATCGAACGTCTAGAAATGGTTTTGTCTAAATATATTATATTTTCTAACGAGCGTGTTGGAAAGGATTATATTTGTATAAGACATCTTATATTCTCTAACGAGCGTGTTAGAAACAGTTTATTTTATAAACCAAAGGCCTTGAAAATCGTTTTGTCTAAGCATTTATATTCTCTAACGAGCGTGTTAGAATCAATTATATTTGTATAAGAAATCGGTTAATATTTTAATGAGCATGCTAGAAGGGTTTGATTTTGTAAAACCAAAATTATAAAAACGTTTTGTATAAACGTTTATTTTATTTTTAATGAGCGTGTTAGAAACGATTTAAAGGCTTCAATACGTTTTATTTAAAGCGTTTAATTTTCTAACGAGCGTATTAGACGCAGTTTATTGTATAAACCAAAGGGTCTTAAAAATGGTCTTGTCAAATCGGTTAATATTCTAACGAGCAGGTTAGAAGTTGCATAAATATTATATCAAGCGCGTTACATAATAATTTTTATTAACCCAAAGGCGTTAGAACGGTTTTAAACAACTTCATTACGTTCAAATAAGTTTTCAACAAAATCAAGTCGAATATGATTCTCGAAGTTCCTATTATTGTGTAAAGCCCAAAAGGTTCCAGTATCATAATCATGTTAAGCGCAATTACATAATCAGGTCCAATGTTTCTAAACGGTTCATAGGAGTGGCCTTTTTATTAAGGATATGTAATTGTGTCTTGGATTAAAATAGGAATGCTAAAGGCACACGTGATGATATTTAGCTAGATGTTACAAAAGACAATACTCATTTCCAAATTGCCCATGTTAAGGCCAGGGCGGCTCAACAAATGTGAAGGCCTAAGTCGAAACAAGATTTTGTGACATTTTCATAACAATTGTTAAGAAAAAAAATTGTTTATTAGAAGTTTTGAACTCATAACCTATACTTTAGTAACAACCAAGCCTACCACCACACCAATGAATTGTTTTGAGTTAATTTACCCATTACAATATGTCTATATATAATTAATTAAGTATGGGCCTAAAGCCCTAACTTGTTTTCGTTGTCCCACGCGCCACCCCTGGTTAAGGCTATCCGACCTCTGTCCAGACAGTTGTTTGAAGTTATGCGGGATTAGATGCCAGATGATGTGTCTATAGCTAGCCCCGAACAAAATCCATAACAAACTAGGGTGTGATTCGATTAGGTGCAAAGTGGTGAGCAACTTGAAAGAATTAGGTTGCGATACGGCAGTAGCGGCTCAACCGTTTTAGGGGCCTAAAACGGATTAGAATACATGGGCCTTTCTTCAAAAAAAAAAGATTTCTTTTGGTTACGATCCTAACATGTTGAAACATCATGAAATTAACTAATAAGATTTTATATGGGACGCTTACTACCCCGACTCATGGTCGACCACTATAAAACTGATAAAAAAGAACTTTAGCATATATAAACGAACTAATGAGCTTAGTAGATTCAACCAAGGAAAAAAAAAGCCAAAAATCAACTAAGCAGAAATCAAACATAACTTTAGCAACAGCTGGAAGAGAGGAGAGCAACCGTGAATCATGAAAATTGTAAGGTATAAGAAAAAAAATCAAACTTATTCAACACTATAAAGGTTTTTTTTCTTTCTAATCAAAGTGGGAACAAGTAATTCGCTACATGTAATACTATCTTCATGTATTGCATATATATGCAGTTTCCTTTGCTAGTTTTTGATGAAAATCTTTTCAATAAAGTATAAGGGAACACATTTAATATCTTAAAACAAATAGAAAGCATTAGAAAATTATCTTACATGATATTATAAAAGTAACTGATAGTAGAAAAAATTAGAAATTTGATGAAAAACTTTTCAATAGAGTATCCTGAGAAGAAATTTATTACAATATCTTAAAATAAATGGAAGCATTAGAAAATTATATTGCATGGTATTGTAGAAGTAATTGATAGTAGGAAAATTTATTACAAAAAGAGTAAACAGCACACCCAGAGTAGAGGATCAAACTTATGACCACGCGTAAAGAAAACAGCTTGCTAACCAGTACACTACCGAAAGCTTATTTGATAAAAATTCAAGGTAATTATTAATATGAATATTTTAAAAAATGAGGCCTTTAAATTTTGGGGGCCTAAAGCTAGGACTTGGGCTTGCTATGCTATTGGGTCGGTTCTGTGATACGGTGCAAGTGGTTAGCATTAATTAGGCTTGGATGGTTTAACCGTGAATGATTCTTAAGTATTATTGGGGTATGTAATACAAATGATTTGCAATGGAAGCAACATAATTCTAGGAGATATACAAGGTAAAGATGACTAACTACTTTGGTTCATTTTGATGACTTGTTTATAATCTCACATCGTTCTATTTTTAAACCATCATTTGAACTTATTGATCGATGTGCACGAATTAACAAATCGGGCCTTATTGTTTAGGCCTTTCGGTGTTTTAGGCACCCTTATTAGTAGGCCCACTTATTTATCCCATGACTTGTCATTTTCTTAAAAGATACTTTATTGTCTCACTAATTTCAGTTTTAAAATGCTATTACAACTAAATGGTTAAATTCTTGCACAGTGAAATATTTAGTCGTTAAAAAAAATATAAAATATCATCTGGCGACTAATGTGATACTAGGTATATAGATATGTAGGGGTAGGTAATTGTCTCAAAATTATTAACTATGGGTTGGATAGTTCGAGGGCAAACTAAAGTGGAAGGGAAAATCTTATAAAGTAGTAACCAACTTTCAAAAGTGTTCTAATTAGATCACTGATGCATATTTTTCCAAAATCGGGTCACTAAATCTTCAAATAAAGTCTCACCAATTTTTTTGTGACTCAAGAAATAAATGGAGGATAAGATGTGGGCGTCGGAATTTGCAATATATGTAGTTAAATTTAAAAAACTTAAAAAAACGTTAATTATATTAAAATTTAAAAATAAAAAATAAAATTCACGTTGCCACTCAGCGTCAATTTCAAAAAAAAAGATAAAAATATTTCCTATGTGAAACAAAAAAGAAAGAGGTTAAAAAAACATGTTAAAACCTTTAATTTGATCAAACATGAAAGTTGAGTGACTTAATTAGAACACTTTTTAAAGTTGAGTGACCTAATTGAAACACTTTTAAAAGTTGTTACTATTTTATGAAGTTGCCTTGTAAAAGGAAAATACCAATTCCAACATTAGAATGAGTATTTATCCTTCACAAAGTTGTTTCCTAAATAGTTTTCGACTCTTGAATATGAAATCCACTTCTCCTTAACTTCCGATCCTGCAAAATCAAAGCTATTAGCCATGCCACAGAAGAGGGGTCTTTCTATAACCATCATTCGGCATGAGAATTATTATTGACCACTAAGAATGAAACTAAATACAAAGTGTAAGTGTGAGCACAAAAATACTGTTTATTTTTCATTGCCGCATCTTGATGTATTGCTAGATATGTTTTGGCGTCATGGGTCTCGGGTGTAGGATCAACTCATACCTCTTCACAAATTTTACCACGATATGGTAGCTTTGTCAATACTTTCTCTTAGCTATTTTTAGGAGATTTTTTTTTCTAAACATAACTAGCATGTTTAAGAGCTAAAGTAATGTACAAGTTTTAGTAGTTTACTATGGCACATAAAGATGGTTTGAGATAGTCTATACATAAATTATAAACTTTTATTTATTCGGATATTTCTGGTTTCACCAAAACGTTTAAGGTCTCATTAATTCACGACAATCGGGGTCAACCATTTTTCCGGTGTTTGGAAGGAGGCAAAGAAATGGAAGAAAAGGACTGAAAACCCTATGCGGGATAACTTTCACATTTCGATCTTGCTAGGCAAGCACTTTATCCATATGCTTAACCCATCCGTCGATGCAAAAAAAATCTCTGAAGGATTTTAAAGCTTACCAAATTTAATGGTGGATGTCAACTGCTTATATGACGGTCCTTATTTTAGCGTTTAAGAGCTCACATATACCAACATTACATCATACTTGTCTTTCAAGCTTTCAAATACCCCGTTTAATATTTCTATCTTGTATACCCTTAAGAGAAACACTACAAAGTTAATTAAAAATTCTTAATTAGGTTATACATAAATGATAATACTTCGATCACATATCAAGTTGCTCGAAAATAGCCCTCCAATATTCAAATTTAACATTACGTTTGTTAGTCCCATTTTGGTGTTTTAGTCTTTTGTTTGTAATTATATGTATTGGGCTCTAGTTGTTAGTTGTGAATGTTTAGGCCCAAGAGAAATAATATTGTAAAGCCAATTGGGCATTTGATGTGACTTACTTCTTATGCATGCTTCCCTATAAATAGGAAGCATGCCATGAGAAGCAAGAGTTGTTCATGATTAATCAATAGAAAACCTTTTGCTAACTCTCATTTTCTCTTTCTCTCGGCTTTCTTTCTTTCTCTCAAACCACCCGAAAATAATATCTCAAGATCCGAGACAGCTTAGGTGGCTTAGTGTGATTTCCGCTAGCACTAAGCTCGGTTGATCCAAGATTATTGTTAGATCCACCCGCAAGGGACCTACAATTGGTATCAGAGCTTCGGCTCACTAGTTTAGGGTTTTGGATCACAACCTTGAGTTTTGATCTTGAGTAGAAGAAAACAAGTGTTCTTGAAAAGAAAGTTCACAAAAACCACAAAAACAAGAAAAATACAAAAAGAATCGGGCAAAATCTTCACAAAATGTCTTAGAAAGTGTTCTTAGTAAAGATAACAAGTGTTCAAGTTCTAGATCTAAAAAGGTTTTAGGCTAAAAGGTGATAAGCTTTGTTGTTACGGGTTGTTGAAAAGTGTTAAAATTAACAAGTTAAGTTTTTTCACTTCTCATGGCATCAAAATCAGTGTACCAACCTTTGACCTAGTACTGACAAGTTAGGCGGAACAGATCCCGAGAAAGATTGCTTCTGGAAGCTTAAAACTTTTTCGTTTCGCCTGAACCTTTTTCGCTTCGCATAAAATCTTTTTCGCTTCGCATCACTGTTCACTTTTTCGCTTCGCTTGGAACTTTTTTGCTTCGCTTTACTGTTCACAATATTTTTCGCTTCGCTTCGCTTCGCTTGCTTAACTTTTTCGCTTCGCTTGAAACATCTTTTTCGCTTCGCTTAAAAGCTATTTCGTTTGAAAAAGTTGACTGTTTTAAATTTCAAGTTTTCTTAAGGATTGTTAAGTGTTTGAGACCACCAAGACCATGACGAGCACCGATTCTGAGCTGTTAAAGGGATATTTGTTGTTGGAAAACCAAGTGGGAACCCCTCAGAAGCCTCCTAAGTTTATGACATTAGATGACAACTTTGTCGACTTCAAATGGAGGTTCATGAACTACATCTTATTGACTGAAACTGACCTAATGAGATGTTTTGAACAAGGTCCTCATATTCCTGTGACTTGCACTGATGCTGGGGAACAACTTAAGACTGTTGAAAACTATGATCAAGCAGACAGAGACTTATTAGCACAAGACAAGAAAGCATATCTCATTTTAACTGTCTGTCTTTCAAATGAGATCACTGAGACTCTTCGTGAACACACAAGTGCCAAGGGTTTGTGGGAAGCACTTGTTGAAAAGATTGAAGGAAATGCTGAAATTAGGGAAAACAAGAAGGCCCTATTGAAGGAAGAGTTCAACATGTTCAACCATCGACAAGGTGAAGCTGTGTTGGATTTGGTAAAGAGATTTGAGAGGCTGATGGTTAGAGTCAGAGCTGCCAGTGTCAACATAACCAACTCTGAGGTCAATCACAAGTTGATGAATTCTTTGCCCTACAGTTGGAGTACAAATACAATCACAATTAAGAGAACTACAAATCTAAATGCCATGACAAACAGTGATTCGATTTCTACTATCAAGTCATTTGAAATGGATGAGCTGATGAGAATGAACAATCATCTAAGTTCTCTGAATCAAGCTGGAGTGAGTACTGCTTTTATTAGCAAGACTCAACAGAATGTGTATCCTGTGACCACTCCTAAGTACTCCCCAAGCGTGCCTTCACAACCAACTGCTTTCATCTCAACCAGCAATCCATCAGACTTTTCAAGTACAAGCTCATTTCAAAAGGCAGTTGACAGTGTGGTTGCCCAAGCATTGAAAGCTCAAGGGATCTCCACATCTTCAAAACCTCAAACAAGCAAACCTTCAAGTTACTGTGAAGCTCTTCCGTTGTTGAATGACTCAAATATCTCAATAGTTCATGCCTTTCTGTCATGTCATGAAGAATTATTGCAGGGAAATCTATTGCCACCACACTTTGAGACTGGGGATTTGAAAGATATCAATCAGAAGGATCTTGAAAAGATGGATATCAAGTACCAAATGGCAATGGCTGTGCAAAGAGCCACAAACTTCATGAAGACGTATGGGAAGGATAGCTTCAATGACTCTGACAGGAAAATGATTGGATTCGACAAATTGAAGTTACGATGCTACAACTGTGGTGAGATGGGTCATTTTTCAATAGAGTGCACGAATCCCTCAAAGCCAGCAAATGATATTCGTTTGACCGAAGTAACAGAGGAAGAAAACCGCAAAGTTGCTGGAAAAAGGCCTGAAGTGCAGAAGCCAAGCAGCTTAGCTCAAAGAGTAGGGAATCATCTACACAAGGGAAATTCAAGTACAAACTCAAAGGCCCTTGTTTCCCAGTCGGAGGTCCAAACTGGTATGGATTGGGATGATCAATTCCAAGAGCTGCAGAATCCTCTCAACATGGCTGGCATGGCTTTCATGAAAAATGATGAAGCATCCTCATCCACTGCTGCAAGTTCTAATGTGTCACTCTCCGATGAGGTAAATAAAAAATCTTTGCTCTCAAGCTTGCGTGAACAAAGTTACATATTATAGATATCTTCAGGATGAAGTTTTGAAAGAAAATGCAAAACTTCGTCAACTAAATGCTGAATATGTAAAGGCTAACAAGATCTATGTTGAAAAGATTAAAACTCATCACGATGACGTTGCAAATCTTAAACTTAAAATCTTTCAAGGATAGCACAATGTCATCTATTATAAAAACATAATTAATAATTTAAAAGATGAGATTGAAAAGTTGAAACTAGATATTTCTAATAAACGAGAAAAGGAAAAACAAGTTGAAAGATTTGAAGCATCATCTGAACAATTAGATGATCTTATTGGAGCTCAGAGAAGTACTAAAGTTAAATCGGGACTAGGTTATGATTATTCAGCGGTGCCTCCACTAATGAATGATAATTACACTTGCCTACCCCATTTTAGCTATAATACTTCTCCTGATGAAGAGATGGCCTATGGGATTGCTAAGGTACCAAAACCAGTGAAATTCGTTCCTGCTGCCTCTCCATCAAAAGCTCAAATTCCATCATCTGGTAAGTCTAACGCCAACGTGTCTTGTGTAGCAGGTGATGTAAGTGGTGATTGTGGGAAGGTTAACCAGGGTTGTAAACCAAAAGGAGAATTAGAACCACGTTTTGAATCTTGTGTGAGACTAACAAAAACGATTAACAATCTTGTCTGTAATAAAGTGTGTGAATCAATGTTAGGAAGCTTGATGTCAGGATCAAAAGCTGTGTTTCGTGAAACATCTAGTGATGACTGTTGTACAAATATTTTTAATGAAAGTGAATGTTCTTCTTCTGATTCAGAATGTGAAACTGTTTTTGATGAAACCATTGAAGTTAAGGTTAATAAACAGACTAGTCAGAGTTGCTCATCAACTGATCATAATGTTGAGAACTTAGCAAAAGAGAAATCCAAATTTGAAAATGAAAAACCAAGCACCTCCTGTAAATACATGCCACCAAAGAAAACTTCTTTTTCCCAGTATACAAATTTGAACAATAGTGCTCAATATTATGATCAAATTGATTGTGACTATTATTATTCTCAACAGAAACCCAGACATTCAAATTATTTTGCTTCAAAATTTTCAAATGTTCATCATTATCAGTCAAATACAGGTGACAGACAAGTTAACCCAACCACATCACCTTATCCCACATATCTCATTGATCAAGATATCTATAATTGCATCAAAAGAAAATGTTGCTTTGTTTGTGGCAATCCATCTCATCTTGCAAGATATTGCAAGAACTGGCATAAGCAACAAAGAGACTTCAACAGTAAGTTTGGTCAGACATTTCCTACGTATAATGCTCAAACCAAGAAAATGCCTAACCAAACTTACACTTCAGCCAGTGAGACAGATTTAAGACCCAAAAGAATCGAAAAACCCAAGAAACCATTTTGGCTAACCCAAAGAGAAAGGAAGAGGTTAGCTAAGGGATCTTAAGCTGAAAGGCCCAAGAACCCTTCAAAGGTTTTCTCGAAGGCTAATCAAGAAGATTTTGTGATTAAACCTAAACCAAAACGAAGGCAATCAAGAAACTCATTTCAAAACCGAGGAAATCATAATTCTAGTTCCTCGAGGGATTGTTGTTTAGATTCTGACTCACCAAAAGATTACATTTTCAGAAATCATTAAATTAAACTTGGTGATTTTGTGTTTAATTTTCCCGAGACAACTACGTCTCGGGAAACCCTCCACTAACTGGTTGTTTGTGTGTGTAGGGTCAGCCAGGACGGCCTGTTAACAGTATTTGGTACTTGGACAGTGGCTGCACCCGACACATGACAGGAGGCGAGTCCCTGTTGTTCAACATCAAATCATTCGATGGTGGTTAATTTGACATTCGATGAGGTTAATCTGGTGGAACAGCTCAACCACAACCTGCTCAGCGTGTCTAAAATCTGTGATACGAAATTCTCAACCCTATTTACAGAAAATGAATGTCTTATTCTAAAACCAGGTTTTAAGGTCCCTGAAGAGTGGATCATGCTGGGTACTCCGAGGCATAATGGTGCCTACATTCTGGACATGAGAAGCAATTATTCCATGGGTTCTGCTTCTTGCTTGATGTCCAAGGCCTAGGAGAATGATTCATGTTTATAGCATTGTCGGTTGGGTCACGTCAACTTTAAGAACTTGAATAAGTTGGTTAAAGGTGATCATGTGAGGGGTTTACCAGTAAAATCTTTTCACTGTGCTGAAAAATGTTTATCCTGTTCTAAATGCAAACAGCACAAACTCCCTCACAGACCCAAAATCGTAAATTCTGTAAATTCCACTCTTCAGCTGTTGCACATGGATCTTTTCGGTCCAATTCAACCAATGGCAATAGGTCGAAAAGCCTATTGTCTGGTTTTTACTGATGACTTTTCTCGTTTCAGTTGGACATTCTTGTTAGGGCACAAGGACGAGACATCACAGTTTCTGCTCAGGTTTATCGTGTTGGTTGAAAATCAAACTGACAAGAAGGTGAAGTGTATCAGAAGTGACAACGGCACAGAGTTTTGCAACAAGGTGGTGAATGAATTCTGTCACAACAAGGGAATTGTTCATCAACTCAGCGCACCTTACACTCCCGAACAAAATGGGGTGGCTGAAAGAATAAACCGTACTTTGGTGGAAGCCGCTAGAACAATGCTCTCATATTCCAAACTACCGTTGATTTTCTGGGGTGAAGCCATCAACGCTGTTTGCTTTACCCAGAATCGTGTGCTTATGAACAAAAGACTGAACAAGACTTCGTATGAAGTCTTCTATGGAACGAAGCCAAGGGTAAATTTCTTCAAAACGTTTGGATGTTCCTGTACCATACTCCAAACTAATACTGGAACAACCTCCAAATTTGCTGAAAAGGCGGATGAGTGCTATTTTGTTGGTTATACTGCTGACAAATGTGATTATCGGGTCTACAATAAGAAAACTAGGGTAATATTGGAGTCTTTCAACATTGATTAGCAAGAACTGAACCCTACTAATGCACACAATGGTCCTGACTGGATGTTTGATTATGAAAGTTTTTCAAGAAATTTCGGGAATGTACATGACTCCCGCTGTACCAATGGTTTCCATTGTTGTTTCTCTGCCGGATCAACTTGCTGATGATCAGTCTATCCTGATGAATGCTGTTTTGAAAGGTCTTGGACATGTTGACATAGCTGCTGCTGCACCCATACTTAATATACAACCCGTGGCGAATCAACCAGTCCCGGTTAATGATGAGCAGCCCTATGCCAACACCACTGAAATGGGAGTTGTTGAAGACATGACTGATTCAGATTCTGATTCATATGTGTCAGCCGAAAACAATCAAAATATTCAAGTTGATCAAGCAGAGCCACCTCCTGCAGAACCAAGTGTGGTGGAATCTGTCCGCACACCTCCCTTAGAAGAAGACAATCTAGGACCTGCAATGGAGGTCAATGTATCAGATGTGCAGGTTGAACCAAGTCCTAATGATGCTTCTGATAACACCAACACTGCCTCTGTTCTAGCAGTAGTTGTCCCATTTTATGACAGCTTATGGGAAGGTCCCATTGCTCCAGAACACTTGGTCGAACCGCAAGAAGGTGAAACTAAACCTAAACCAAGTGCTTCTGTCCCTGCGACCACTGTCTTTCGTCCCATAGAGAGCCTAACTATCCAGCTTGAGGCCACACCAGTCGAGCATGTCGACCAGATTCCACAGCTACCAATTCATCGTCGACACCCGACTGAGAACATCATTGGAGATCCGTCCGCTGGCATCCAAACACGCAGTACTTCCGGTAACATTAACAGATGTATTTTTGCTTGTTTTATTTCACAGGTAGAACCCAAGGACTACAAGGTTGCACTGAAAGAGAACTCCTGGTTTGAAGCCATGCAAGAAGAGCTGTTGCAGTTCAAGAAGCTGAATGTTTGGAGGCTAGTGAAGAAACCAGAGAATAAGAAGCCGATCGGAACGAAATGGGTGTTCCGAAATAAGAAAGATGACAAGGGGGTGATCATTAGAAATAAAGCCCGGCTTGTTGTGCAAGGTTTTTGGCAACGTGAAGATCTTGATTATGATGAAGTCCATGCACCGGTAGCCAGACTAGAAGCAATCCGCATCTTTCTAGCATACGCCTCGTACATGAACTTCAAAGTGTATCAAATGGATGTGAAGACTGCTTTCTTGTATGGGAAAGTAAAAGAAGAGATCTATGTAAGTCAACCGCCAGGTTTCGAAGATCCAAGTCATCCTGATCACGTTTACAGCCTTGACAAAGCACTTTGTGGTCTTCACCAAGCACCTCGTGCATGGTATGCCACCCTGGCTGATCATTTAGTGAAGAATGGATACAAGAGAGGAATTGTCGATCAGACTCTTTTTGTCAAGAAGGTCAACGGTGATCTGATTCTGGTACAAGTTTATGTTGATGACATTATTTTCGGATCCACGAATGAGAATCTGTGTAAGGAGTTTTCGGAGGTCATGCAACAGCGATTTTAAATGAGTTCCTTAGGGGAGATGACTTTCTTCCTGGGTTTACAAGTTGAGCAAAAGAAGGACGGGACTTTAATACACCAGGAGAAGTATGTTCACAACGTTGTTCAGAAATTTGGTTTCAAGGACTCAACATCTTTTATGACTCCAATCGCTACGCGACCTATTCTCGCTCCTGATCCATCGGGAAAACCAGTCGATCAACACCTTTACAGGTCAATGATTGGTTCCCTGATGTATCTCACTGCAAGCAGACCGGACATCATGTTCCCTGTTTTTCAGTGTGCCAGATATCAGTATGACCCGAGAGAATCCCACATGACGGCTGTCAAGCGTATGTTCAGATACTTGAAGGGTAGACCACGTTTAGGACTTTGGTATCCTAAGGAGTCTCCCTTGGAACTTCACGCTTACACTAACAGTGATTATGGGGGATCCAACTTGGACAGAAAGTCAACATCCGGTGGATGTCAATTCCTGGGAGATCGGTTGATCTCGTGGCAGTGCAAGAAACAAGTCACCGTGTCCACATCCACAACAGAAGCCGAGTACATCGCCGCATCCAGCTGCTACTCTTAAGTGATATGGATCCAGCATCAGCTGCTGGATTACAGGTTGAATTTCTATGGATCCACGATCAAATGTGATAATGAGGCGGCCGTTGCTATTATTAAAAACCCGGTCTAGCACTCAAAGACTAAGCACATTGACATCCGAATACATTTTATTCGTGATTGTTATGATCGTAAGCTTGTCGACATAAAAAGGGTCCATACTAACTATAACTTTGCAGATCTCTTTACTAAAGCTTTTAGTCGTGCCCGATTTTTGTTTCTCGTGGAGTCAGTGGGCATGATTTCTTTTGAGTAAATTTTTATATTTTTTTGGTTTTAAAATAGTAAATATTTTTCAAATATGTCACAATTTTAGAGGGAGAAAATGAGTTAACCTTAACTCACCAAAAAGATTTTAAATTTACTCTTAGCAAAACAAAAATCAAGTCATTTGACTTAACAAAAAGATTTTAATTTATATATATAATATTAATTTCATCCTTACTTCTATTTAAGAAAATCTTAAGAAAACTCTAAAAGCATTGTCCCGTTAACAGGGAGCTCCTTTGTAGAGGGAGTCGGCTAAATTTAAAATAAATAAATAAATAAATAAAATAAAAATAAAAATAAAAATTTTCAATTAAGAACTTGATCCGACCATTTGGAAAGTGATAGTAAATTGGCATGTATTGATCCTAGCAAGTCAAAAGAATAGAACAAAAGGCTACAAAGTCATTCATTGATGTGTAGATAGACTTGACAAACAAGTAAGTGTTGGGCAATATAAACTTAAATTTCTGCCATTGCTAGTGGCTACACGTTTAAGAAACGGTTGCATGATTCAATTTAAGTCATATCAATGAAGAATGAAATGTAATTACACATGTCATACCCAAGCCTCTCTTTACCTGATCACAGTGGTCTTATGAAAGTCAGTGTCAATTTTTAATTTTCATTGAGTCAAGAAAAGAGTCAAGTAAAACGTCAAGAAAAGCAAGAAAAAGAAAAACAAAAGAGTCAGAAAAACAAAAGAAAAAGAGTATGAATTTTAACTTCTGCTTTATTTCTTCATTTATTTTCGACTCAAGCCTTGGACTTTCTATGTTTGTAGTCATACAAGATCTTATTATTAAGGCCCTAAGTCTTCTGCTTTGTTTTATTTTCTTTCTTTTGTTCAAGCCTTGGACTTTCTCTGCGCGATAATATGGTATTATCCGACCTGATTGTTATGGCCTGAACTTCTGCTTTATTTTAATCTTTCTAGATCGAGTCAAGTGTGCAAAGCACAAAGTGTCATGTGTACAATGTACAATATGTCAAGTGTGTTAATAAGAGTACTGTGATCAACTAAGAAAGGTTTAAGTCAAGTTGAGGTGATATGTTAACACAAAGTAAACCCGAGATATGATGGAATCAGTAACATGTCTGATTAAGTGGGGACCACATAAGCACCGTGCCTAATTGAACTTCAAATGTATCACTTTGACATCAAAACACTTGTCAAGTTAAAGGTGGACAATATCTACAGTCAATGATGATTTTGTGTCACAATAACTTCAAAATGGAGACGCGATCTAGGGCTTTGCAAATCAATATGATTCCATGTCGCGATCGTTCTTTGTGAATTAACTAAACAAATACTATGTAAATTAATTCAATATTTTGATTTAACTTCAAAAGGTTTTAAATTTCTTTTATTTTAGTTTGTTTTGTTTTGTTTTTTTTTGTTTTCTAAAATATTAAGTACCTTAATAGTTTAATATTTTCAGTTTTATTTTTAAATCTTATTTTATTTTATTATTTATTTTTATTTTTAATTTTTTTTCTTATTTTTATTTCATTTTTATGCTTATGTTTAAGAGATCGTTAGTGCAAAGTTTAACTGTTACGAACCGACAAAAGAAAATCATAAAAATTAAACATGTGATTGGATTCGGTGGGTAAATGTTTTTCGGGTTTGAAAATGCAAATATTTTTAAAGACCGAGGACCGAGAGTGTATTTTTGGTGAATACTCGCAATGTTTTGACCTTATCACGTAATAGGCTGACCATATATATATGGGAAATCTAAAATATCTTTCACTATTCACCAAACACTTTCACTTTTCACTCTCTCTCTTCTCTCTTATCTTCAAAGCATTCAAACCCTAAACCTTCTTTAAATCTTCATAGATCCGACCCTTCATTATCAAATATGCCATTGAATCCTGATTATCCTCCCTTGGTATAACTTCATAAACACCTTGTTTCCTCAAATTCATCCTTGTTTCTGGGTTCTCTTGGATCGAGACGGCGGTTATTATGAACCGTCTCCTAGATCTAAGGATAGATCTTCATAATTTGTGTTGCTAATCATGCTTGGATTCTGATATTAGGACTTTAGATCGAGTTTATCATCATTAAACTTTTAGTTTTAGGTTTGTTTGTTGAATAGTTTGCAGATCTAGGCTTGTTCATATGTTCAAGGGTTCAATTGACCATGTAAATCTAAGGGGTTTGCCTTCAAACTTTCCAGAAACCTAATTCGGGTCTGGGCGAAACCCAAGGAAAGGAAAAGGAATCAAAATTTAAACCAAGGAACTTTTTCGCTTGGAAGAAGGTTTCGCTTCTCATGGTCATGCGAAGCGAAACACTCTCTGTTTCGCTAGAGGATCCGTCGGAGACTCCAATCTTGGATCGCATTTTCAAAAAGGGAGCTCGAGACAACGGTTTTGTAAGAGTATCGGCTAATTGATCCATTGAGTTAATATGATAAACTCGTAGGGTTCCGGCTGCGACTTTCACTCGAACGAAGTGGTAATCCAAGGCAACATGTTTCATGCGTGAATGATAAACAGGGTTGGCACACAAGTACGTCGCACCTGTGTTATCGCAATAGAGTCGAGGAGCCGCATGTGTGGAGATACCAAGTTCTTTGAGCAGATTTTCAACCCATGCTAACTCAGCAGCCGCATTGGCAAGGGCTTTATACTCCGCTTCAGTTGATGACCGGGAGACAGATTTTTGTCGGGCAGATTTCCAAGAAATTATATTAGCCCCAAGATATAGTATATAAACGGTAGTAGAACGACCTACGGTGAAAACCCCATCCCAATCTGAATTCGAAAAGGCAGTGAGCTCGTGAGGAGATTGCTTGTTCAAGAGTAACCCATGATACACTGTACCTTTTAGATAACAAAGTAAGCGTTTGAGAGCTTGCCAATGCGTTTGAGACGGTTGATGCATAAACTGTGAGAGTTTGTTGACAGCAAACGAAATATCTGGTATAGTGAAATCAAGGTATTGAAGGGAATCCACAAGCTTGCGATATGATGTCGGGTCAACCTTCGGTGTTCCATCGTCGAGAGTTTGAACTTGGGAGGAACATAATGGTGTGAGAGCCGGTTTAGCCCCATCCATGTGGTGCATGGTTAACACGTCATGTATATGCCTGTGTTGTGATAAAAACAAGCCATTTGTGGTTGGTATTAACTCCACCCCCAAAAAGTGACTTGGATAGCCCAAATCTTTGACCGAGAACCGTGAGGCTAGATTGTGAACAAATTTGTCAATGAACTTTTTATTGTTACCTGTTAAAATAATGTCAACGACATAAACCATGAAGTAACACATGAAACCTTCCCGATTATATATAAATAATGAGGCATCTGCAAGGGATTTAGTGAAATCCGATTCAACTAAAAAGGATGTGAGAGCCATATACCAGGCGCGTGGTGCCTGCTTGAGACCATAAAGAGATCTCCTTAGTTTGCATATGTGAGTAGGAAATTGTGAATGGACATAACCTGGAGGTTGCACCATGTAAACTTCCTCTTGCAAGTTACCATGCAAATACGCATTATTTACGTCTAGTTAACGGAGCGACCATCCCCGAGACAAGGCAATGGAAAGTACCGTACGTATAGTAACGGGTTTAGTAACTGGACCGAATGTGTCAAAGTAGTCCCTCCCATACTCTTGAAGGAAGCCTTTGGCAACGAGCCGAGCTTTGTATTTGTCAACGGTACCATCGGAATGGCGTTTAACACGAAATACCCACTTGCACCCAATGGGTTGCTTAGAAGTTGGCGGGACAAGTTCCCACGTGTGATTACGAAGCAAGGCATTGAACTCATCATCCATAGCCTTGCGCCAAAGAGGGTCTTTAGATGCTTGGAGATAGGTGTTTGGTTCAAGCGCAAGAGGAATGGGATGGACGGTAGTGGTGTTAACAAAGGGCGAGTTGTAATACTTGGAATTTGGTTTTTGGTTTCGACGAGGTAAGGTTGGAGATTGAGATGGTATAGGGTCTGATGAGATAGAGGGAGTGGAAGTGTTTTGAGAAGGTGTAGGGTCAAGGTTTTGAGAAGGTGAGGCAGAAGATGTGTTTTCGGGTGTAGTGGGGTTAGGTGAGGACGAGGCAGAAGGTGTAGAGCCAAGTGAGGTGTGTTGATTTTGAGGGTCTAAGTGGGAAATGGAGGGTGTAGTGGGATTTGCATGAGAGTGTGACGTGGAAAGGGAAGGAGATATATGTGAGGTAGGTACATGGTCATAAGATGATTGGTTTGGTTTGTGAGTGGGACATGCAAAGGTGGTGTGGAGGAATGAAGATTTTTGAAAAAGCCTTCCACTGTTGGAAGTGGAGATGGTTGAGATAGATTTTGTTTGAATGGAAAGTGATCCTCAACAAATGTAACATGTCGAGAATGGTAAAGTTTAAGGGTTTGAGGATCAAAACATTTATAGGCAGACTTGGATGAAGAGTAGCCTAAGAAGATGCATGGTTGGGAATGAGGTTGGAGCTTAGATGTAGCATAAGGTTTGAGCCATGGGTAACACAAGCACCCAAATGTTTTTAATTTTTTGTAATTTGGTGTAGCACGATATAACATTTGGTGAGGTGATTTAGAGTCAAGGATTGGAATAGGAAGACAGTTTATAAGGTAGACTGCTGTTTGGAAGGCATGAGACCAAAAGTTGAGTGGTAAACCGGCATAGTGAAGTAGGGCAAGACCGGTTTCAACAATGTGACGGTGACGGCGCTCCGCAATCCCATTTTGTTCGGGGGTATGCGGTGGAGTGGTATAGTGCGAGATTCCTATTGATTGAAGAAAAGGAATGAGCCCTATGTATTCTCCACCATTGTCGGTAAAAATGGATATGATTGGTGTTTGGAAAAACTTTTCCACGGGTAATTTGAATTGTGGAAAAATTTTTGACACGTCGGACTTGAATTTAATTGGATAAAGCCATACATATTTATAGTAATAATCCACAAACACAACATAGTATTTAAACCCATCAATAGATTGTTGAACCGGTCCCCATACATCCGAATAAAGAAGTTGTAATGGTTTAGTAGCAACAAATGAGTTTTCTCTAAATGACGACTTATGACATTTATTGATAGCACAAGATTGACAATGCAAAATAGAGTTTGACAATGATGAAAAACGAAGACCTGGGACTTTACAAAGAAATTTAAAAATACGAAAACACGGATGTCCAAGCCGGTGATGCCATTGGAGTGAGGAGATGGATGTAGCAACATTAATTTGGGGAAGAGCGGTCAACCGATTAATATAGTAGACATCATTGATGTTCTCCCCCTGTAGGATGGGCGCCCCCGTTTTGAGATCCTTCACAAAAAAATGAAAAGGGAAAAATTCAACCGAAACATGATTAGTCCGACATAATTTAGCAACCGAAATCAAATTATTACGCATACTAGGAACACAAAGAATATTGGGTAGGTTTAAAGGCTTTGTTTTAGTGGAAATTTTTGTTAAACCAATATGGGATATAGAAAGACCCGTACCATTACCCAAGAGGATTTCATCCGGACCCCCGTATTCAGAGACGGATGTGAGAGTGGCGGGACACGAAGTGAGATGGTGAGACGCTCCACTGTCCACCATCCACCTTTGAGGTGTTGGAGTAGAGGTCGTGGCATTAGCGACCGGACTCGAAGAGCTGTTGTTGAAAGAGATATGGTTCTCTTGCATAAACTTCACGAGTTTCCTACAGTCACGTGTGTCGTGACCCGGAATATTGCAGAAATTGCAAAACAAGTTAGTACGGTTACTGGAAGAGACCGTCGAACTTCGGTTTGACCGATAGGACCTTTGGTTCCTACTGGTTCGGTTTGGTGTATCAGATCTGAACGCAGATCGACTTCAAAGTCCACGAGTTTGTCAAAGAGTTCCGGGTAGGAGATTGGTTGTTCTCACACCTTAAGAGCAGCATTGATGGTGTTGTATTCTTCACCGAGTTGACTGAGAATGTGAACCATAAGGTCTTCTTCATGAATCGGGCTCTGAACAAGAGCCAATTCATCCGCAATAGACCGCATCTCATTCAATAATTCAGAGATGGGCCGATTACCTTTGGGGTTCTTCGCAAGTTTGGAGTTCAAGGAGATGATTCTGGAGCGTGAGTTGCTCGCAAAACTGGATGCGAGGCGCTCCCAAGCTTGCGCGGCAGTCGAAGCCAATGCAATGAGTGGCTGGATTTCATCAGAACATGAGCCAAGGATGGCGCTAAAGATGACCTGATCTTGACGAAACCAGGCTGTATACTCGGGGTTAGGTTTAACAGCTTCGTTTTCGGTGATGGTTTTTGGCGAAACCGGAGTAGCACCGGTAAGGAAATCATCCAGACCCAAGCCGATTAGGCTGGACTGTACATGGCGTCTCCAAACTGAAAAGTTTTGGGAGGTTAATTTGACAGTGAAATGGGTAGAAGCAGTGATGATGATTAGGTTGCTAGAGGATGCCATTGATGTGATTAAAAGCTTGGAAATGGAAAAGAAAAAAAAATGGATCGACTATTCTCTTTAGAGATGGCAGGCTCTGATTACCATATAGAGTTATTATTGAAAGGATAAAAAGTACATTTGAATACATTGGTACATGGAATATTTATAGTACAATAGTGCATAACCCTATATATAAGGGTTAAACAAGGTAAATATTAACAACCCTTGACTATTGTGATCCTTTAGAATATTTTAACAATTTGAATTTAAACAGAATTATCCCGCTGGAACTTTATGTGATGGCATAGTGTTAATAACACACACCTCATATTGTCTCATCTTGTCATATCTCCTTTCAATAAAGCATGTTTCCATTGGGTGGCATGATTCCCATGTATCCAATAATCAACATGAATACTTAATAGAACTCAATTAATAATACAATACAAATGGTTATTGTTACTCTTTACTCGCTATCAAGAGGAATGCCTTGTATGCATACAAGACCGTGAGTAGTCTTGTGCAAACACAAAACAAAACAAAAACACCAACGTGGCAATGTGTAATGAAAGGGGACAGGATAAAACCAAATGAAAATACTTGTATTGGATTTTGGTTAGAGGGGAAGTGGCACTCATTGGTACTACCAATGTACTGGTCAATCATACAATGGCATATCATTTTAACCCTTAAGTACCCACAAACTATAAAATTATTGGCAACGCATACCCACATATGTAATAGATTAATTATTAATTCATTTTAATTCTCTAACCTCTGTCATGGAATCAATTTTGTGGCAAACTTTTGCCATGAAATGAAATCATGCACCCTACCCGCATGAAGTGACGGCAACGTTACCACGTGATTTAGAAGTCATGCACTCTACCCATATAAGTGGTTGTCCTCTCTTATAAGATATAAGATAATCAATAAAGACAACATAATCAACAAATGAATAACAAGCGCAATAGCTCCTCGATGCAGTCGGCTGAGATTTTGATAAAGATAAATATCATAATTATGTTGAAAATTTAATAGAAGATGAATGGAGATTTAATTTAGTTGAAGTTTTTTATTAGACTCTTCATATCGTGACTTAGAAAATTAACTCTTGATTAGAGCCTTTTATGTCACTTTATTAGACTTTATTAGAGTGTTAAAGTCTTTAATTAAGTGAGACTCTTCACTTATTCATGACTCCGGCTTTTATAAAAATGGTGAGAGACATGAGAGTTATTGGAGATAGGGTGAACACTTGAAGATCCATATGCTTGAGAACTAAATCAAGATTTACCATCATCTTCATCTTTCAGCTTAAACTCAAGAACACCATTTTATCTGGTGTAACCTCGGACGCGTGGCCTTCTTTGATAGTACATACTACTTCGACTGTTATACCTTGGGAGACAGACGGGCTCTTCAGTAGAGACCCGAAACCTGTTTTAAGGGATCCTATTGAACACGAATCCTCAACCACAACCGTCAACATTAGTTTGTTCGTTCTTATAGCAAAGGAACGTACAAGAAAATGCAAATCAAGATCTCGTTGAAGAATACACAAAAGATCGTTCGAGAATATGCGATTCAAGGAGCTTAGTTGATGACCAATGTGATGAAGACACAAGACGAAGCTATTACCTAAAGTACCCGATGAAGGCACTATATCTTATCAATTTTGAATATTAAAATTTGTATATTATATTCATTTTATTCGATTTTGTAAATAGTATTGTACTCATACATTTTCCATTACTAACAAGAATATCGTTAACGTTTATTTTATTTTATAAAAAAGTGACACATGTCCTATAAATTATGGTATGCTAGATAAAATCAGGGAGCATTAATTAGAACAAATATGTATTATATGAGAACAATAAGGGAGCATTGTAGCATTTAGCCTCATAGGGTGATTGTATTGTTCTTTCATGTGACGTTTAGATGTGTTCTAAGTAAGCCTTTTAAGGTGTTGTAGCGATGCCAAACAACTAGATTGCGAAAATCTAACAAAGGTCTTATGAGTACTATAATATTGTGGGTTTTGTGAATATTTTGTGCGATGATACTAGTTGACATGACACAGATCTAGATGAGTATTTCTAACACTATATTTGATTTCTAAAACTCTCCATATTCTAATACTAATACTGTCTAGACCAATTCATGAGTTTCCATGATTAATCCACACATATCCTTGGACAAGAATTGTGTGGCATTTTATAGAGACTTCACAACACTTGATGCTTCAAGATTAGCTAAAAAAGTTCTAGGATCATGACATTGTACATGTTTAAAAACAAAACCTAAAAAAAGTAATATAAATATAACCATATTCAATATTTACATTTACCCACAATTTCCATTTTTCTATACTTACTATTCCAACTTGACATGTAACAAAATGCAATCTATGATCAACATTCTCATTGTTGGCACCATCTGATGGAGACTAAAAGCCGAAGTTCGGTTCAGATAATTAAAGTAAATGGCTAGGAGTTTATAATGAATTAAGATACACTACAAATGAAATTAAATGTTAACTGAAAGGTGATTTGTGAAAGCAACCTAAGCCCACCTACCTTCACACTACCTCATTACCAAATAAGATTAAAACAGAATTAGGTCGCTTAATTTATCTAATTTTTCATTAATTGTAATTAGTATATGGTTTTGCTATCTTCATTTTCCCGTTACATAAATGGGAGAGAATGACACCTAATTACAGTATATGGTGTGAACATGTTAATTAACCTTCCTACTTTTATAATTTCAAAAAACAAATTTGTCTACGAAATAAGAGGAAATGTTTACACATTTTTACACGTTTCTTCTAAGTATGGTTCCTTTTATCCTTTTAAAGTATAACATTAAGTGCTAGTGCTATTATGAGTTGTGCATGGAAGTTTGACTTTGATAAGTCAATAAATGGAATGAGATAAGGGTGTGAAAAATTCGAAAACAATATTTATGTAAAACGTATCCGAATCGTAAATATAATGAGTCGTAAAACTTAGGTTATTTCTGAATTTTGATACAAAAGTTTCAGTTTCATTACAGACTCGAAAAAGGCTACAACAGGTTCAACCAGATAAGATAGCGCATGCTAAACGGGTATAGGGACGCACTCATTTTCTTTACTGACGAACACAATCAATAAAATTTTTATATTGTTCTTTCATATTTGTTTTTCTATTCAATTGAAGTTAAACAAACAAACACAAGCAAAGCTTCGTTCGTTTGCGTTTGGTGTAGGTGTGTAACATATGAGATTTTTGAAACCTAAAGAAATTAGTTAATATAATTTTATAGTACAATAAAATGGGCGGATGCCTAGAATTATAGGCTTTGGCATGAATTATGTCATGTACCAAACATTTTATTGTAGGGATTACGTGTGATAATAGAGATAATTATGTAAAACAGATTATTTAACATGCATGTGTTTGGTCACATGTTTAAGGATCATGCAATTAGTGACCATGCCTGATTCTGTTACATATGAGATATGTGTGAGAGGGAAAATAAGGTTAGATGGTCGGCTCAAACTTTTCTCCTTCCTAAAATCTCCAAACATACATTTTATTTAAGAATCTTAATTTGTATTTATTGAAAAATTAATACGTGCTTGAAATTAATAAAAACCATAACGAGTCGATCAGCCGATCAGACCAAGAACCATCCACCTTGTCGATTCAATTTTGCCTATTATGGATTGCCGAGTGTTCGGTTTGTTTATTTGTTGAATAGATCACGAGTCGAACTATTTTTTTTAACTACTCTAATTAATAACAATACAATATGAGAATTTAAAGGAGAAAAAGGTCAGATAATTCATTTATTAAGCGTACAATAAGATATAATAATGCATACACAAATATATAGCAAAGAAACGCTTGTAGAACAAGTTTAATATATTTTTCGGTGTTGATAATAATAATGATAACAACAATAGTATATTTATAACACTTGCCAATCATTATCAACTTAATACATTTGAAGATGTTGCCTCAATGAAAATCTTGCTAAGAAAAACTCGGAGGAACAAAATCATAGGTAAGGAAAAAGAGAGTAGAGCATATTGTGTTTCTCTAATACTTATGGATCCACTATGTTGTCTCGCTAAAACCTTACTAAGAAACCGAATGGAATGTAACTTAATGAAGGGAAAAAAATACAACCTGTATAATATTCCCCTCATTTTAATATGTATCCTTTTAAGGGACATGTAACAATCTTCATAGAAAGTTGCTTAAAACTTTGGTAGTTATTATTTGCCTCTTGATACTTTGATGTGCAATTCCTTAAGACGACCAATGCAAGGTTGCATGATCTTCATTTAAGACTTCTGGTGTCTTTTCTCTTAAATGAATACAATAGCATCCATCAACATGCTACGTTAAATTCTTATATCCGCAAAACTAAACAAACTTGTTTTAATGTGTTAGTAAAATGTAATCTCGTTTCTTTTGTATATTAAGGGTAACGAAACATTTGTTATACCATATTTCTTATTATCATTGAACATGATATAAATGATGCCTAATTGTGTCTAGCTATAAACAAAAACATTATATACCAATTGCACTTAAGTATTGTACTTCTTACCAAGAATTCCGATTTCTTTGAAAGCAAATGATAATGGTCATCTTTATGTATCAAGAATTTAACAGCCTAACCTTAATTTGAAAACGAGTTTTGTTCATACGAAAAGTATTTAGACGTCTTCTTGATGTATAGTTTTGTTCATACGAAAACTATTTAGACGTCTTCTTGATGTATAGACATTGATAGATATATACACATGCATACTTGAATGGTGCCTACATACAATTGTGAAGTATAATATAAGTTATTAATTAAGTTTAATAAATATTCATATAATAAAGCAAATATGAAATCATAACAATTGAAAACGATTGCGAGAATTTACTTAACAATAAATTGATAATCAATATTATTCACTTACTTTGTTCTATTTAATTACAAAATTGACATGTGTGTAAAACATAATCAAGGTATTCAAATTCATAAAAGACAGTTTTGATCCTTCAAAATTTATAAACTAATGTAAAAAAATATTTGTTCACTAGATGTACATAATAAAATGTAAATATAAAAAACTAATCTATTGTAAATGTTAGTAACCATAACAATAGTATATTTCAAACAATTTCTGTCTTTGTTATTATTTCTCATAAAATCTCTCTCCTAATGATTATTTATTCTTCTATATGATCTTGTGGGGCTTTAGAATTAAAAACAGAGAAGATGGTTTGATGGGTTATTTTTTACTATTTGTGTCGCAAGTAACTAAACAAAGTTGTAACGCCCTGAAATTCGATTGGTAAACTAGGATCGTGAAATCATCGGAAACTATAGACTTTGGGATTCTGGACGATAAGTTCGGAACCCATATCATTGGAAAAAATCTGCTTTTATCATTTAAAATGTTTATTTTATAAAACGACATTTACGCCTGAAAAATATTAATTTTTATGCTTTCGAAAAATTAAATATTCTTATTTAAAAAGATTTCAAATAATTATTCGGAAAATGGTTTTATAAAAGTTTTGCTGAAAAAGTTTTAGTTTGTTTAAAAACTTATGAACTCGACTAGTCTTGACCCGTCGGTAGCCTAAACCCGAACCCGAGTCACCCGAGTATTTAAGCGGAAAATCAAGTATTCTTACACCATCTCTTTCATTTCCACCAACACTTCCCACCCAAACACTCTCATTCTAGAGAGAGAAACTAGAGAGAGAAAGTCTTCAAACTTCAAATCCGAGTCCACAAATCTGTTTGTTGTTGTTCTTGGTAAGATCTTCTTGAAAATCATCCATTTTCATAACCATTTTCGGCCTCAAATCGAGCAAAAACACCCATTTTCGTTTCTTGAGTTTTCGGGTCAAAAACCGTCTTGTTTTGGTGTCAAAATGCAGGCTTTTGTGTTTAAAATCACTGGGAATCGATAGTCCCTTCAATCCCGAGCATTTCCATGTCAAAAACTTCGATTTTGGGTCAAAAATCTGGAAAATCTGAAAAACCCGTAGGTTTCTCCGTCGCCCAGCTTGAAGGAGTCGAATCAGACTCATTCGATCGAATCAGTCGATCGAATCAGCCCATTCGATCGAACCAGTCGATCGAACCAGTCCGGTCGACCGAATAGGAAAGCAACCGAATGGTCTCCAACTCATTCGACCGAATGAGTTTCGTATTCGATCGAACGAGTGTCTATTCGATCGAACAAGTTCCATGTTCGACCGAACGAGTTTTCCCAACTGGTTCGACCAAATGTGTTTCTAGTTCGATCGAGTGTGCCTCAGATTCGATCGAATGTGTGTCTATTCGATCGAATGTGTGTCTATTCGATCGAACAAGTTCCTATTCGATCGAATAGGAACACGTTCGATCGAATAGGAACTTGTTCGATCGAATAGACACACATTCGATCGAATAGACACACATTCGATCGAATCTGAGGCACACTCGATCGAACTAGAAACACATTTGGTCGAACCAGTTGGGAAAACTCGTTCGGTCGAACATGGAACTTGTTCGATCGAATAGACACTCGTTCGATCGAATACGAAACTCATTCGGTCGAATGAGTTGGAGACCATTCGGTTGCTTTCCTATTCGGTCGACCGGACTGGTTCGATCGACTGGTTCGATCGAATGGGCTGATTCGATCGACTGATTCGATCGAATGAGTCTGATTCGACTCCTTCAAGCTGGGCGACGGAGAAACCTACGGGTTTTTCAGATTTTCCAGATTTTTGACCCAAAATCGAAGTTTTTGACATGGAAATGCTCGGGATTGAAGGGACTATCGATTCCCAGTGATTTTAAACACAAAAGCCTGCATTTTGACACCAAAACAAGACGGTTTTTGACCCGAAAACTCAAGAAACGAAAATGGGTGTTTTTGCTCGATTTGAGGCCGAAAATGGTTATGAAAATGGATGATTTTCAAGAAGATCTTACCAAGAACAACAACAAACAGATTTGTGGACTCGGATTTGAAGTTTGAAGACTTTCTCTCTCTAGTTTCTCTCTCTAGAATGAGAGTGTTTGGGTGGGAAGTGTTGGTGGAAATGAAAGAGATGGTGTAAGAATACTTGATTTTCCGCTTAAATACTCGGGTGACTCGGGTTCGGGTTTAGGCTACCGACGGGTCAAGACTAGTCGAGTTCATAAGTTTTTAAACAAACTAAAACTTTTTCAGCAAAACTTTTATAAAACCATTTTCCGAATAATTATTTGAAATCTTTTTAAATAAGAATATTTAATTTTTCGAAAGCATAAAAATTAATATTTTTCAGGCGTAAATGTCGTTTTATAAAATAAACATTTTAAATGATAAAAGCAGATTTTTTCCAATGATATGGGTTCCGAACTTATCGTCCAGAATCCCAAAGTCTATAGTTTCCGATGATTTCACGATCCTAGTTTACCAATCGAATTTCAGGGCGTTACATCCTCCCCAATTTAGAGGAATTTCGTCCCGAAATTTAGAATTTAGTATAGTTGATGCAATGATGTTTTAGATTAAATGATCCCATGATGACCACTATGCGCCACTACCCCTAATATTCGTCTTGGATACCACCCAAATCAAGTTGAAGGGGTTTATATATAGGGTGTACCAGCGGCTAACCCACCACTCCCTCAACTCCACTTGGGTGTTTCTTTCGACTCCTATTAGTTCAATGACACACAGGACGACACACTATTTTCCACTACAAGGCATCACCTTCAAGCTTTACATCAGACATATTCATTTCGGATTGAAGGGGTTTATATATAGGGTGTACCAGCGGCTAACCCACCACTCCTTCAATCTCCAATGAATAATTCCCTCAATAACTCTTGAATTTAACGCCTCACAGCTGCCACGCTAACTATGAGTCCCTAATTCCAAGTCTCGCTTCAGACATAATCAACTTGTGCCGAAGGGGTTTATATATAGGGTGTACCAGCGGCTAACCCACCACTCCTTCAACATTCATTGATTAATTCCCTACACGAAGCTTGAGTTCACGACTCATAGTTACACAATAGCATATTGTTTATACACGTATACACCTGTGAACTTGATGTTATTATATTCCGGACTATAATTACGAGTTCACCTTGTATCAATGTATAAACTCCATTGTGTGCGGCTAGAAAAATCGACACGACACCACACACACACACACAACCATGCTTCATGAATGCTAGAATGATGACAAATTTTGGCTCAATGATACATAGTTTTACCCCAATGTTTACATGATTAAGTATGCACAACTTGTGTTTTCCAGCACGAGTCATGGGTAGCCAAACTTGGTGTTATGCAAATAAGAGAATATTTATAAGCAAATAGGAACAACATGATACTTCATTGATTGATATTGGTCCCTGATTACATGATTACGATTACATAGACTCCAAGATTTCTAGAATTACAAAGATGATGACTATGCGAACAGATGAGGGTATTCCTCCTTCATCTTATCCTCTCGTTCCCATGTGAACTCGGGTCCACGATGGTTGTTCCAACGTACCTTGACTATAGGTATCCGGCTTCGCTTAGTCTATGCACATCCGGAAAGATCCGTCCTTCTTCTTGACGAAGAGGACTGGAGCTCCCCATGGAGACGAACTAGGGCGAATAAAACCCTTGTCCAGTAGTTCCTGCAGCTGGCTCGATAATTCCTGCATTTCAGACGGAGCCAAACGATACGGAGATTTTGCCACGGGGGTTGCACCGGGAACTAACTCGATGTGGAATTTGACTTGTCGGCTAGGAGGAAGTCCGGGTAAGTCTTTAGGAAAAACGTCTGGAAATTCACGCACGACGGGGACATCAGAGAGCTTCTTCCCCAAAGATTTCCTGATGGAGACATGAGCTAGGAAGGCGAGACACTTCTTTCGAAGGCATCGCCGAGCTTTAAAGCAGGAGATTAATTTCAGACATCTGCCTGATCTTTCTCCTTGAATAAATATGGACTCGCCAGAAGAACAAGGAACGCGAATGAGCTTCTCAGCACACACCACTTCCGCGTGGTTGATGGACAACCAATCCATCCCAACAATTACATCGAAACTTCCTAAATGCATAGGGATGAGGTCAATGTTAAGAGACGTCCGATCAAACGTAAGCGTGCAATTGCGAACGATTTTGTTCACTTGGGTAGACTCTCCGTTTGCCATTTCGACAGAGAAAGCGGGGTCTAAGACAGAGGTTCCTAGATTAAGCAATGGGACCAACTCGCTAGAAATAAAACTCCTATCTGCACCCGTGTCAAATAGAATAGAAACCCAGAGATTGTTAAGGATGAACGTACCAGTAATGACGTCAGGATTTTGGCGAGCTTCAGCAGCGCCAATAGTAAAGGCTCGGCCTCGGGCCGGAGGAAGATTTGCAAGACGAGGACACCTGCTCCTGAAATGGTCCATGGCTCCACACTCGAAACAGCTTCGAGAGTTGCTGGGTTGGGAACTGCTGCTCTGTATCGCCAGTTGATTACCTTGAAATCTGCAGCGTTCCGCTAGGTGCCCCAAACGTCCACAGTTCGTGCATTTCCAGCACGGGGTTCCGGCAGGATGATGAAATTGGCAAGTGCCGCACTTGGGGTGAACCCCAGTGTACTCCCTCTTTGGCCTTCCTGAAGGGGTGGGAGCAGGAGCGACAGAGCTGATTGGGGTTGCGGGAGTAACCATCGCGTAACTGCTAGCCTTACGCTTTTTGATGCGGTTGATCTTTTTGGATGAGCCTTCAGCGGCCTTGCCCGTACCTTTGGCTAGGACCCCAGTCTTAACCTGGTCCTGGGTCAGTCGGGCAGCTAGTTCAATGGCCGCTTGTAGGGTTGATGGGTCAGCCCCGATAACTATTCCACGGACAGTGTCAGGTAGGCCATTGATGTAAAGCTCAATAGCCCGGGAGGGAGGGGTGACCAAGTGTGGTACGAGAAGGGAGAGCTCGTGAAAACGCTCCGTGTACCCTTGGTGATCGGCGCCCTTCATTTTGTGTACCCAAAACTCAGCTTCAAGTTTCTGCACCTCACTGCGAGGTACGAACTCGCGGGTAGCCAATGCTACAAATTCCGACCAGGTCATGGCCAAGGCAGCCTCACGCCCACGGGTTCTTATCTCGTTGTTCCACCAGGTCAGCGCGCGTTTAGACAACATGCTTGCCGCGTGCGTGACTTTCAGTGTCTCAGGGCACGAGCTAATAACAAAGGCTGCCTCCATCTTTTCGATCCACTGGAGGAGACCAACGGCGCCTTCTGTGCCGCTGAAGCTGGTGGGTTTGGTAACCATGAAATCCTTGTATGGCTTATTAGCTGGTTCATTTGCGTTCTGAGCTGGAATTTGGTTGGCCCCAGAGGTTCCTTCTTGCCTCAGCCCTTGGCTGATGGTTGTTACCATGCCTGGTAACACAGCCGCGATCTGCTGGGCTATAAGGTTGGCTAATTCAGCGGAGTCCATGGAAGCGGGTGCACGTCTGGGAGGCATTCTTCGCAAAACGAAAAACGAGCATTAAATAGAATCAATGACACGCCAAAGATTATGAATAGAGGACATAGATTATACCAAGAACACATAATGACATGACTCAAGAGGTTAACAGTTAATATGCAACACATAAGCACGTAGCACGTATATAAGTGTAGACATGTGATTGTGATGCATGAGCTATCTAGAGTCAAGGATCCTAGGTTATAGTCTAGGTCGGTTTCCTAATTCCCTATAACCTGGCTCTGATACCAATCTGTCACACCCCGATCGTGATGGCGGAAAAATCGAGGTGCGGCGACTAAGTCGTGATTGTTGAGCACAATAGTATAAAAGTCTAAATGCATAACATAACCAAAATGTCAAATATTACATCAACCAGGTAACATGAAACAAATTGTTTTAATACAAAATATCAAGTTTCCAACAACTCCTAGTCTAGCCTTCATCTTTCTAAGGCCTCTAAACTTGCTAGGGATTTCTTGCTGCATTATTTCCTGAAAACATGTAACAAACTGTCAACTACATAAAGTAGATGAGTGAATTCATAGGTTTAAAGAAAAGAGTTTTATACACAAACATACTAGTATAGGTTGTAGGGGTTTATATATAGGGTGTACCTGCGGCTAACCCACCACTCCTACAACTTATACTACTATGTTTGGGTGTAATTCCCAGTTTTTAAAATGGTTTGTAAAAAAAGATCTCTTGGTTTTCCCACAGAGGTTTTTGTAGTAAGTCAAACATGAAATGTTCTCCTGGGCTCTCAACGGGCTTATCAATCTCCCATTAGAGTCGTATGTGATAAGATTACTCAAAGATTTCGGTCTCCCAACGGTACATGTAGCACATAACAGTTAAGCATAAACAAGGACATATAGATTTGAGCATGCTAAGTTTACTAGATAAACCAACACCAAAATCCCATTGTTTACTAGTATCCAAGATGATGGTGAACAAATGATGATGATGATGAATGATGATGAAACCCAATGATCACACAAGACTTGATTGAACTCACGCAAGACTTAAACCAAGACTACCTCGTTCTTGCCATCCAGGACTCAGCTAGGTTCTACCGAGAGTAGGATAGACACCCCAAAGAATCCTGGGTTCCCTTGGTCCCTACCGAGAATAGTATAGGTCCTCAAGAGTTATGGATTTCACCGAGACTAGTATGAAATCCCATGAGTTACGAGTGCCACCGAGAATAGAATGCCACTCATGGTCGTGAGTTCTACCGAGAGTAGAATAGACTCTCGCGTCCAATTCAACTCATGATGTTTTGATCTCTAGATTTCCATGCTGACACAATGACTATGATGATATGAATTTGATTCCCGTTCCCATGATGTCAATGTTCACAGAATTTCCCATACTCATTGATTTCCAATGTTCTTAGATCTCCATGAGTTAATGGGTTTTCCCCATGTTCATAGATTTCCAAAGTTTATAGATTACCAAGAAGCTCGTGGATTTCCGCACGTGTGTAGAAATCCAAATGTTTATAGTTTAAAGAATGTTTGCATAAATGATTTTATCCAAACGTGTAAAGCTACCATGTTTAATCCAAATGTTTATAGTTTAAAGAATGTTTGCATAAATGATTTTATCCAAACGTGTAAAGTTACCATGTTTCCACCCCATAGTTTTGAAAAGCTTAAATAGGGGCTATGAACTCACCTTGATCTTGGGTTAGGATGGTGCTACAATAGATCTCCTTAGCCTAGAGTTGGACATATATATAAGGTTAACAACGTGCTATAAGTCTAAGAAAACGAGCTTACGTGACCTCGAGCAAAAACTGGGTTTTAAAGACGAAAACAGCTTGGTTCTGGCTTGATTCGATCGAATAGGAACACTGTGTTTCATTAAAACTTCAAGTAAATATCGAAACTACTTATTATTGTTTTATTATACTTTAGATTAATCATTGAGTTGAAGTGAACCAAATACTCCTAAACACATTTATCAAACAAAATAATTAAATAACATATTTAATCATTTTACTAAAAAAAAAAGATATTTGATTTAATCTTTGAACTTTGAGTGCTTTTTCCTTCTCAAAATTGCCATTAGTGTTTTTTTCCCTAAAAATGATGACTCTCCTTGTGCTATTTTCTTGCAATCTCTAGTACTTACGTTGACTTATGCCGTCAAACAAGTGAATTGTCTATCATATGATTTTTGGGTTAAGGTTTACGTGTGTGTATATATAATTATTTTTAGGACGATTTTTTGTATTTAGGCCAACACACTCTCCAAATTTAGAGAGGCGTGTTGCCCAACTCTGTTTAGACTATACTGTCTTAACAGGGACCACGCTGGCTTCAGGGTTGCCTTTAGCATTCCTTCAGAAAATCATACCGCCAGCTGCCACTTGAAAGTCGTTATGACCCACAAGAGTAAAACTCTCTGATGTAACATACGGTGAGACGAAAACCCAGGTGAGCTCGGGATTTGAATTGAGAACCTTACATAAAGCTTAACTCAAACCCTTCATTGTCATAATCTACAAAAAATAACAAAAATGATTATCGAACTTGGGTCTCCACTAAAAACCCAAGACTTCAACACAAGTGATAGATGTATATATAATTATTTAAACCTAATAAAAAAAGTTTGTTTTTTAAAATATAATTATAATAATATTAATATTAAAAAGTTAATCAAAATTTGTAGGTTTTCCCTTCTATAATGGACCAATCAACTTATTTAGTTTGATGCGAAACCACGTACGACAACATCTTTGGGACCCGTATGATGTTTCATCGGACTGACAACACGGGTCCACTAAATTTCATCCTCAGACTATTCCACCCTCCATAACATATGACGTGGCGTGACACTACTGAAACCAACGGCGTGTGTGACCGTTGATTCTGTACGGTTCACCCTATATTAATACCATAGTCTGCTTATTCACATTTCTCTCTTTAACACACTCATGCTCTCATCAAACCCTAAATCAAGTACAATAAACTCTCACCTTATTGATTGATTAATATTATTATGGAGAGTACAGATTCATCTACCGGCTCTCAGTTACCTCAGCTTCCCCCCGGGTTTCGGTTTCACCCCACCGACGAGGAGCTCATGGTTCACTATCTCAAGAAACGAGTCGCAGGAGCGCCTCTCCCCGTGGCCATTATAACCGAGATTGACCTCTATAAGTTCGATCCATGGGAGCTTCCAGGTGAGTAATAAATTATTATATTAATATTATATTTATAAATTTATAATTAATGTTTGATTGTTTGCTTTATGATTTAAACTTTGATTAATTTATGTGTGTTTTATAGCTAAGGCTACTTTTGGGGAGCATGAATGGTACTTTTTTAGTCCTAGGGACCGGAAATACCCAAATGGGGCTCGCCCGAACCGGGCGGCGAATTCGGGGTATTGGAAAGCTACGGGGACCGACAAGCCGGTGATGACGGGTGGTACGCAAAAAGTTGGTGTGAAGAAGGCGCTCGTGTTTTATGGAGGGAAGCCGCCGAAAGGGGTTAAGACGAATTGGATCATGCATGAATATCGGCTTACGGATGGGAAAACGATCTCCAAACCACATGGGACCGATTCGATTAAACAGAAGGGGTCGTTAAGGGTAATAATCGATTCATCGATAATTTTAATAGTTTTATTTTTGTTTGGATTTATAAGGTTACGCTAAATGTATCTCTCTGTATTATATATATGTTTAGCCAACCACAATTAATATTATTGTTATTATTATAATAATATTGCTTGGATTGATTAATTTGTAGTTGGACGATTGGGTTTTATGTCGAATATACAAGAAGAGCAACACGCAGAGACCGATGGATAGCGACGATTGTGATCACGCCATGACCGGGATGCTAGCATCTATACCGCCGTCGATCTCCCTTGCCGGCGGGGGCCACCACACAATGGTGCAAAACCAAGAAACCAACCTCTTATTTGACATTAGAATGAACTCAGACGAACCCGACACGAACACCAACACGAACATATCAAATCTCCTTCCCATGAAGAGATCATTGTCGGGTCTTTTCTGGAACGAAGATGCAGCCGCAGGCAACACCGCAAACACATCATCCCCCTACACCAAACGGTTTCTCACCGCGGAAAGTAATAGTGATATTAGTGGCATGGCCACAAGAACCACTGAGGAAAATGGTGGTTCCATTGCAACTTTACTCAGTCAGCTGCCACAACCTCCACAATTGCAGCAGCAAACAATGTTGGGATCAATTGAAGACGGTGTTTTCCGGCATCCATATCAGTTGCCGGGTATGAATTGGTACTCTTGAATCAGTTTTGGAAAGTGGGATTGATTTTGAAAGGGTTAAAGATGATGATACAAAGTGAGAAAACCCTAAAGGTAAGAATATTGGTCTTTATACTTTTCTGCATTAACAGTTTTATTTTATGTACTAATTAATTAAATTCTGTAATATGTATATGTAAAAGTTGTTTATATATACAACATTCACAATACATTATACATCTTTACTGATTAATTAATTAATTATTTTTATGTGTATATCTTGATTAATATGACTCTGCTCAAGTCTAAATAGCTAGTATGAATGTTTGAATGCATTTAAATGATACATAATAAGGTTTTCTTGAGAAATCATACACATGTTGTTGAGTCCTAGGTAGTAGCTAACCTCATACAAATCTTGGTTCATTAGGTTGGCTTTTGATCTTTACATCAAGATAATAATAACAATAATTAATATGGCTCACATCACCAAAATAGGGAGAGAAAGATCCATCACTTTTAAACCTTTTATGTCATTGCCTTTTCCACCCTTTCAAGAGTTAAAAAGAGATTTTGAAAAGTATTTGATACACAAAAGAAAAAATTAATGGAGTATGAAATGCCACTAACAATTTGAATACAATGTATTTTACGTGTTTGTACACAAATATCCTTATAGGAAAACGACAAAAAGCATATCACGCGTATAATATCGACCACATAAAGTCATACTGTTCAGCTATTATTTTCAATGATCAGTTCACATCCCATGATATAATGGAAAGCGAATTTAGTGGTGATGATGTCTCTTACGTAAAATAACCTTTGATATCACCTTTAAGATGTGATTTTATGATTTGATATTATCTCTAAGTTAATGATCTCTCAAATTAATTTATGTTAATGTGACATGATAGGGTCTTTATCCCATGTTACTTAACCACACCTCACAAAAGTCATCTTTATTATTTAATTTTGATATTTTATTTGTAGTGGACCATTGGGTTGTCATCAAAAGGAATCATAATCTTAAAACCACACAAATTAAATCACACTATTTGCATTCTTTCCTTTTTTTAGTAAAGTGTACAAACCAACTTTAATACGTTCTGCATCATTAGTGGCTTTATTCAAAATTTTAACGGGACAATCTTGATATATATGCACCATCTTTTTTCTAGCTCTCTCTTTCATGGAGGAATTGAAGCTATCTTAATTACATAAATACACATATACATATAATTTCATTAATTTTATACACAGTTATATATAGTTCTGACATATACATATGACTAATATAAGAGATTATAAGACTCAAATCAAGCGAAATTATTATATGCAAGCGATATAAAGTGAATTGTTTTGAATGAAAAGTACGTTCTTTTAACTTAAGAGTGCACTTCGATCGTGTAACATCACAATATTAAAAGTCTTTGTGTGGGTGGGCCGACAACGAATGTTGATCTGGTCTTCAGATCCATGCGTGCTATAAAAAGGAATATCATACCAAAATTCTCGAACTTGTCTAAGTCACTCAATAATTTGGACAACTGGACATGCGTAAACTGTTGGGTTTCAGTGGTGATCAGTTAAAATTTCGTTTATTAAATCCGGTTCAATAAACTTGGCAAATAATAATTAATCACATTAATTAATAATTATACGCAGCGGAATATATATATATATATAATTAATCAGCACCGAAAACTAAACCCGACAGGATCCGGTTACAAACAATACGAGTACAAGTCAAAACATTAAATATAAACAAACAATATATATTTAAGTTTACCTCGATTAATAATTAACCGGTTAAGACATCGAAGGCTAACGAACCGAGCTACGTGACACAACGAGATCCAACGACCAACGGTGCGGTGCACGACGGCAACCCGTCAGCGGTGGTGGTGGGCGGACAACAGCCCGCAGACAGCGGCGGCGGCGTACAACGGCGGCGGCGGTGATCGGCGGTGTCCGGTCACGGCTGGACAACGGCGGTGGTCAGATGACCGGCGGCGGCTTGGGTGGAGGAAGGAAAGAGATGGACTTGTTGATTAGCTCAGGGTTAAGGTTATCTCCTTAACATCATATGTTTATATAACCTATAATTATGTTTAACTAACTTAGTTAGTTATAAACCCAATGGGCCAACAAGTCCACTTCTTGCTCCAAAGCCCGCTCCATGTAACTTCATCTCGTTAAAGTATCTAACCCGGTTAACTAACTTAAGTGGGTCAATGGCTCGTTACCTCACGGTGTAACTCTCACGGGTCATAACCCGGTTGGCCGTATTGATTAACCCGAACCGGTCCATAATTCCAACAGTCTCCCACTTGGACGGTTTCTGGTTAAGTTACTCAATACTGACAGCCAGAGGTGCTCTAGCTACACATAGCTGCCCCCAACAGGTTATAACATTTTAAATTCATTAACCAAAGTAATCTTGGAATACACTATTGCAAGATAACGAACTTATGGTAATCGTTGTCATCTATCCTTTCTGTATAAGACATCAATTGAACAATGAGACATGGATCAGATTCAATCTCATATGGCGTTCAATCATTATAGTTCTCGATCTAGAATCAAAGTGGTCCAATCTAACACACAGTTAGTTTGGGTAAGGCCTCACACTTTACCAGTTTGAATCAACGAGGGCGCCAAGATGTCTAACTGTTACATATCATGTAAGAGTACAGAATCCCATCTTGAATACATACAACTCCCACTGAACTTCAGATTATTCCCAACCAATACCTTTATAGCTGGCAGTTACGCGACAGCGGTTGACATTGATCAAAGAATAGCCTTTAGTAAACAAAATTTTTAATATGTATTTCAGGTCTAAGGATACTAAATGGGTATACCAGTATCAAAACATCTTATGACTAAGATCCATGAAGATGATTTGATGCGAGTTACATCCAACGTCATTCATAATGAGGTATGTGAGTTTGGAAGTCAACTCCTTGAGTCCAAAGTCAAAATAGTCTTAATTCAGAGTCGTTCCCACGAGTCTGACCGACTACGGATATTTTAGAATACAAAATTCACAGATTAAACGTATTAAAATGAACACAGTTATATCATTCAACATTTGCATTTAACCATTAAATCAAAAGAGAACTTAAAGTATAACTGTTTGAAATGTTCACACAACCAAATACTAAATCAAAATAAACTACTAGCTAATCTAAGACCGATAGCATCTCTGTGATGATCATGCTTGTCCTGAGTCATCGGTTTAGTGAATGGGTCAGCTAGGTTTTGATCTGTGTCTACTTTGCTTATTATGATGTCTCCCCGTTCCATAATTTCCAGAATGAGATGGAACTTCCTTAGAATGTGCTTGGCTCTGTGATGAGATCTGGGCTCTTTGGCCTGAGCAATAGCACCTGTGTTATCACAGAACACCTTGATTGGTTTATGAATACTTGGAACCACATCGAGATCAGCGATGAACTTCTTCATCCAAGCAGCCTCTTTAGCAGCATCTGATGCGGCTATGTGTTCTGATCGGTGGTAGAATCCGCCACCACACGCTGCTTGGAGTTTTTCCAGTAAACAGCTCCTCCATTGAGAGTGAATACATATCTTGATTGTGAGCGAGAATCATCTCGGTCAGTCTGGAAGCTAGCATCAGTGTGCGTCAGAATGTTCTCCACAGCAGTCCAGTGGGCCATGCCAGGGTTCTGCTGAAAACGACTAGTCATGCTCAGTGCATACGAGACATCAGATCTAGTACATAACATAGCAAACATGATAGAACCAATCGCTGAAGCATATGGAATTGCTTGCATGTGCTTAGTTTCAATGTCCGTTGCCGGAGATTGCGATTTGTTCAACACGGTTCCCTTAGCCATAGGGAGAGCTCCTTTCTTGGAGTTGTCCATAGAGAAGCGTGCCATTGCTTTGTCTATGTATGTACTTTGACTCAGCCCTTGAAGTCGCTTAGACCTATCTCGGTAGATCTTAATTCCTAGAATATAAGCAGCTTCACCAAGATCTTTCATTGCAAAACAAGATCCCAACCAGTTCTTAACTTCTTTAAGCATAGGGATATTGTTTTCAATGATCAATATATCATCCACATACAGAATGAGTAATGATATAGTGCTCCCACTAGCCTTTCTGTAAACATAAGGCTCATCTTCATTTTTGATAAAACCAAACTCTTTGATTTTCTCATCAAAATGAAGATTCCAGCTGCGAGATGCCTGTTTAAGTCCATAATTGGACTTATTCAGTTTGCACACCCTATTAGGATATTTAGGATCGACAAAACCGTCAGGCTGAACCATATAGACATCTTCAGAAAGATGTCCATTAAGAAAAGCAGATTTGACATCCATTTGCCATATCTCGTTGTCATAGTACGCTGCTATGGCAAGTAATATCCTTATCGACTTAGTCATAGCAACGGGCCAGAAGGTTTCATCATAGTCAATACCCTGAGTTTGAGTAAAACCTTTTGCGACTAGCCATGCTTTATAAGTCTGTACATTTCCATGCATGTTGGTTTTCTTCTTGAAAATCCACTTGCTCCCTACTGCCCGACACTCTGGGGGTAGCTCAACCAAGTTCCAGACTTGATTGTCACGCATAGATTGCATCTCGGCGTTCATGGCATCTTGCCATTTCTCAGATTCCGGATCTAAGATAGCAGATTTGTAAATAGTAGGTTCGTCGCTTGATTCGGCTACTAAGAGGACCTCGGGACCATCTAGATGCCATAGGGTATTTAGAGTTTGGTACGCGAGTCCTATTACTTCTGCGAACACTTGTGTTCATGTCCGATGTATCAACAACAACAACTTGTTGATAAGACGTTCCAACTTCCTCAGCGGTAGTTTGTAGTTCCTGAATTTCTTCAAGATCGACAATATTATTTCCAGTTCCTCGATCGAGAATTTCCTTCTCGATAGAAATCACATTTGTTTCAGGATGGAAGAAATAATATCCGCTTTGGTTATAGTATCCGACGAAAACAACTTTTACGCCGCGAGGATCGAGCTTATCGTCAGAATCACTAGTGACATAAGCATCACATCCCCATACTCTAAGGAAAGACAAATTGGGTTTTCGCCCATGCCATATCTCATATGGGGTTTTGCTTACCTTTTTAGTTGGAGCCAGATTGGCAATGCGAACGGCGGTCAAAAGGGCAAAACTCCAAAAGGAGTGAGGCAAGTTAGTTCTACACATCATCGATCGAAGCATGTTTAGCAATGTTCGATTTCTCCTCTCGCTCACACCATTGTGTTGGGGTGTGCCAGGTGGAGTAAGCTGTGAAACAATTCCACACTCTTTCAGATGATGTATGAATTCTGAGCTGAGATACTCTCCGCCTTGATGGTTTTTCCGAGTTGGTTTTCCACTTCGTTTTGAAATTCTTTGAACTTTTCAAAGGTTTCATGCTTGTGTTTATGAGATACACATAGGCATATCGACTGTAATCGTCAATAAAAGAAACGAAGTATCTTTCATGATTCCTAGATATGGTTCTGAAGGGACCGCATACATCAGCATGTATGATTCCCAGCAGATTCTTTGCTCGTTCATTCTTATGAGTGAAGGAGCCTTTGGCGAGTTTGCCAGCTAAGTAGGATTCGCAGTCATCAAAAGAGTCCGGTCCTGTGGATTCAAGAATCCCTTCGGATTGGAGTCTCTTAACTCACGCCTTGCTTATGTGGCCAAGTCGACAATGCCATAGAAATGTATCATTGATACCGGATCTGATACGTTTAGAAAGATTATATACATTATTGTTTATTTGAACATCAACCTCATAAATACCATTTCTAGGTTTAGCCTCAAAATAAAAGATATCATTCAAGTAGGAAGAAATAGAAATACTATTAAAAACGTACTTAAATCCTTGTTCAAATAGTAAAGAAATTGAAATAATGTTTCTGGTCAAACCAGGTACAAACAAACAGTTATCCAAAGTAACTACAAGGCCAGACGGACAAGCAAAACGACATGTGCTAGTTGCAAGAACTGGGACTCTCTTCCCATCACCAACGATGAGTTCCATGCTGCCTTGTTTCAGCTTCTTCCAGTTTTCAGGCTCCTGCAAGACATTAACGATGTGGTAACCACATCCGGTATCAAATACCCATGTGTTGCTAGACACAGTGAAAAGTTCAATAACGTAAATAGAAATACCTTTAGAGGAGCTTTCACCATTGGTCCTCTGCCTTTTCAGCTCAGCAACGTAGTCAGGACAGTTACGTTTCCAGTGTCCCATTTTGTTGCACTTGTAGTACTGGCACTCCTCAGGAGGCGGCGATGGTACCTTTGCAACACCTTTGTTAGTGTTGGTGGCATTCCTGGCAGCAACAGTACCTTCTTCTTGCCTTTACCGTTAGGACCCCGATTCTTGGGTTTATGCTTGACGACACCAGCAGATCGAACCATGAGAACTTGATTGTTTTTATTGGGAATATTCATCTCAGCCGTCTTGAGCATTCCATGAAGCTCCGGCACTGTCTTCACAAAGCCATTCATATTGAAATTCATTACGAACTGGTCATAAGAGCTGGGAAGAGAGTTCAGGATGAAATCCGCTGCCATTTCATCTGACGGTGAATAATCAAGTTTCCTTAGTTGTTCAATGTACCCTTTCATCTTTACGATATGCGCACTAACAGATGATCCCTGTTCCATTCTGCAGCTGATAAGCTGCTTCATGGTGTCATAGCGTTCTTGACAGGCTTGTTTCTAGAACATGCCATTGAGTTGCTCAAGCATCTCATAGGCACCAAAATCTTCCAAGCCTTTAGCAAGCTCGTAAGACATGGTAGCTAGCATGATACAGGCGACTTCAACAGAGTCGTCCATATGTTTGTCAAGAACCCTTCTGGCATCAACAGTATTGTTTCAGGCTCGGTTGGAACAGGTCCATCGAGAACATAGTGCTTCTTTGCCATCTTGAGAACAAGTCCCAAGTTGCGGTGCCACTCAAGAAAGTTGGTACCATTCAACTTTTCTTTCTCAAGGATAGCCTTGAGGGTGAATGAGGAGTTATTATCATTAGACATCTGTTCAATTAAACAAAAGTAAATTTTATTAGTATTTTCGATATTTTAATCCTATTATTCATGACCCAATAACATTAGTAAATAGGAACTTGAGAATCTGGCTTCCAGTTACTAATGGCAGCTGTAGCACACAACATTAGCAAGTGGTTAGGCAGACAGACAACGATTGCCAATTGTGGATAGAGCACAACTCTCGTTTATGAGGCCTATTAAGACAACATTTGCCTAAGTAGATACGTTTAGCCTCATCTATGCCCACCTTAGTCTCCAGAAAGCTGTAGCACGTAACAAGAGAGTAAAGTAATAGTCACCCTAGTATAGTCACTTGTGAAAGAGCCGGATGTGTCAACGAAACCCTTTCACCTTGAAGGGATAGGCTAGAAATCAAGTGTGGTGCTGTAGCTCCAAACACTTGAAGTTTCGCAGTATGCCTCAAGTGTGACTTATAGTAGGATGACATAGACTATTGATTTAAATTGGGATTAATTTTAAATATTACCGAATAGAGTAAAAGTCCAGTTTTACTTTATTGATCGAGACAACTTGATGAACCCTTTCATATCTCAGGACACTTAGTTTTATATTACCTATTAAAACTAAGTTTGTCGCGATAATACCAACCAATTTTAAGTTAATAGTTTTACCTATTAAGTTATTAGATATAGAAAATTAAATTTAGTTTAATTTTGCAAAACTTAATTGGTTAATTTATTTTAATATGTTTGGTATTAGGTTGGTGGTATTATAACCTATTATAATCAAGTAAGCAACCAAAATAGCAAACAGAATATGTAAATCTTAAATGGCCAAGATTAGTGATTGATCTTGCTAAAGCCTATTAGCAAGATCAATCGGGTCAAGGGGTCACAACATAAAACAACCACAAGGATGGACTCTTGGTGCATCCCGTCATCTTTGGTAACTCCCACTGACTTCAAGAACTCCATGAGCTCGTCCTCATCCTCGGTTTCCTTCGGGTCTTCTTCATTACAAATTACACTAATACAAGTAATGAAAAACTAAACCCTATCTATTACAATTTTGAACCATCAAGGTGGCCAAAAACCATAAAATAAAACCAAAAACTAAATACAACTTTTGAACCATCCATATGGACAAAATAAAAATCATTCAACCAAACAAACAAGGTCGGGCCAGATTTACATATTCAATGAAAAATAAGTCGGGCAATATTTTGGTCAAATAAAATAAATAAAATTTTGACCAAACTAAAATTGCCCTAATATTTTATCTAGATCAAAAACGTCAACCACCTTGAAGTTTATGATGTAGAACCAGTGAAAATACCGGATTCGACTCGTATGTTGTAACCAAGGCTCTGATACCATTGTTGGGTTTCAGTGGTGATCAGTTAAAATTTCGTTTATTAAATCCGGTTCAATAAACGTGGCAAATAATAATTAATCACATTAATTAATAATTATACGCAGCGGAATATATATATATAATTAATCAGCACCGAAAACTAAACACGACAGGATCCAGTTACAAACAATACGAGTACGAGTCAAAACATTAAATATAAACAAACAATATATTTAAGTTTACCTCGGTTAATAATTAACCGGTTGAGACACCGAAGGCTAACGAACCTAGCTAGGTGACACAACGAGATCCAACGACCAACGGTGCGGTGCACGACGGCAACCCGTCAGCAGTGGTGGTGTGCGGACAGCAGCCCGCAGACAGCGGCAGCGGCGACGTACAGCGGCAGCGGCGGCGGTGATCGGCGATGAGCAGCGGCGGTGTCCGGTCACGGCTGGACAACGGCGGTGGTCAAATGACCGGCGGCGGCTTGGGTGGAGGAAGGAAAGAGATGGACTTGTTGATTAGCTTAGGATTAAGGTTATCTCCATAACATCATATGTTTATATAACCTATAATTAGGTTTAACTAACTTAGTTAGTTATAAACCCAATGGGCCAACAAGTCCACTTCTTGCTCCAAAGCCCGCTCCATGTAATTTCATCTCGTTAAAGTATCTAACCCGGTTAACTAACTTAAGCGGGTCAATGGCTCGTTACCTCACGTGTAACTCTCACGGGTCATAACCCGGTTAGCCGTATTGATTAACCCGAACCGGTCCAAAATTCCAACATAAACAAAGTCAAGTGTATTCAAATCTTATCATTGAACCTTTTACTTTTTGTAGTCGTACATATTATTAAAAATTGAAATTATAGCAACACAATTTGGTGTTATTAGTTAATAAAATGTCATAGAGATGCTACATTTCTATGTTATCTATTCATGCTAAACTGGTTCATATTAGTAAATTAGGTCGTTCAGATATGAATATTAGAGTAAAAATGATAACAAATTTAGGGTGCGAAAACCGGATCTATTTGTAGGTTTAATTTGTGTTAATCGGATCTCCTGGATAGCTTTGCAAATTGCATTATCACTTTCACATTAAGGGAGTTCATGGTATACGAAATTGATAATCAGATAAGACAATAAGTGTGTTTACAAAGAACAAGAAGTTTTCTTACGTGAAAAACTAAGTACCAAAATTTGAGAATGTAATCAGACCAAATAATCTATTGCTTTTGTTACTATACTATTTTGTACATAGTTAAAACGTGAAGTCAATAACATTACCCGATTCTTTAACAGGTGTCTTAGAAATATATAACTTAAGGCGGTCGCCAACACATATAAAAACCCAAAAACCTAGATAGCTAGTTTGAGTACAACAAAATAGGGACCAAGTGCAGTTTATAGAGTCCCAATACGAAAAACTATCATTAGTGTATTAACCACAATCGTAAATCACCTTAATACAAAGATAGTAACAGAAGCATAACGTACTATAAACATTTACTAGATGATTAATAGTTTAATACAACTGTTTAAAGAAGCTTCGTCTTTCATTCATGCCCGAGTCCAACCGCTGGTCCACTAAATAATATTCAAGACTCTAGCCCAATGAAAGAATTAAATAATTTAAGCCCAGTAACTTTAATTCCTATAAATCCTAGTAGCCCACAAAAATTCATTTGAGACCAACTCCAAAGTCTCCAATAAATATATTCGGCTCTTAATTCTTTATTTTATTTTGACCCATATGATCTTTTTTCTTTGAAGTCCCATGTGGGCCATGTTACATAATATAAATTCAACCTTTTACTTTTTATCTCATAGAACCTAGAAAAAGATATAAACAACTCAAGTAATAAATTTTATAGATAGTTATTATAGTTAACATGTGTGTTTATAAAAGAATATTGATGCGTTTTTCATCAATTTTCACTTTACTTATTTTTTCAACTTGACTTGAAACAAAATACGATCAATCTCATTGCTGGCACTATTTGATGGAGATTTAAGACGATCTTCGTTTCAGAAAACTTAAGTAAATGTTTAGGGAGTTTATAATGAATACAACTGAAAGGTGATTAGTGAAAGCAATGTAATCCCACCAGCCTTCACGTTACCTTATTAACAATAAGATTAAAACAGAATTAGGTCGCTTAATTGTCCAATTTTCCATTAATTGTAATTAGTCTGTGGTTTTGCTATTCATTTTCTTGTTACATAAATGAGAGAATGACACCTAACTATAGCTAACTAATCATCCTATTTTTAAACAAAAAATATTCTTTGTTAACCATCGTCCGTGAATTAACTACATTCGTCTTTCAAAATTTAAAGGTGGTAGCACGACTACAATCGTCTAAAGAAGTTGACTTTATGCAGTTTGTCCGTTGTGCGACTAAATAAAAAACTGCTAACTCCCTTGAAGCTAGAAGGGCGAACGTTTATTTTTCCCCGGGTTTTTACGTACTACATGACCCCATACCAAAACCCAAACAACCGAACCCGATTTGTAACCGGTAAAACCCGAAAACTAGTACTGCTTCCATACACGGAATTGGGTATTTCAATACCCGAAACCGGGTTTTTCAGATACCCGATCACTCGAAAAATACCTAAAACATACTCCAAAAAAGTGCAGCCCCCTTAAACAGCTCAGCCTACACTAAAAAAAAAACACAAAAATAGGTTTTTCAATACCCGGAGATAGGGTTCTCAAATACTTGGTTTTATAATAGCCGGTTCTATATCTAACCCAGACCTGACCCTGACTCGTGTATGGCCAATATCCTATTTTTCAATACCCGGTCATATCTGAATCCAGTTCCATACCCAAAACTGGGTATTAGAAAAACCCGATTTATACACCTGTAGTTGAAGTTTCCACCTTCATTTGTGCTCAACCGATTATAAATAACTCAAAGTCAACTAATCAATTTAAGCCCAAATTACTTTAGCCACAAAAAATTCATTTGAGGCCAACTATAATAAATTTAAGTATCTAACCGGCTGTTGATGCTTTTAATCCTTGGATCTTTTGTATTTGAAGTTCCATGTATTATCTAATTAGTATAATTTAGAACTTTGGTGTCACAAAGTTGGTTTTTTCTGTTTTTATATATGTAATAATCGTTTTGATAGTTAACACATGCATTAGTGTTGGCAGGATGGCTTGTTGTTTGGGGAAACTACTGGATCCGGCTAGCAACCTGGTTTTGAATCCCTAATGACGCAAATTATGGTTTTATATTTTTAATTGTGTTATTTATGTTTTTATGTATGGTATAATGGTTTATCCGTCATTAACTTTGGCGTGGACCAGATAGTTTTGTTGTTAAGTGAAACCGATCGAATTTACATACAATCACCGCATTTTGTTTTAGTATCGGTACAATAAAGAAAGCTGACCGGATATTAATTTTGTTTTTGTTTTTTAGTTCCGGCATTGTAACGAACGTGACGGAGAACGACCAAATTTGTGTAGACTCATCGCCTCAATGCTCGGGTTTTACCAAAGCCCGAGCTTTACTGATCGACGCCACCCCATTGGTCCACCTCAGTTTTTAAATTGCTTTTCTTTTAGTTTTTGTTTAGTTCTGATGTCATAACGCACATAACCAAAATTAACCGAATTCGTGTCGACTTACTGCCTCAAAGCAAGGACCTACAATATTCGGGTTTTACCAACGCTCGAGTTTTAACAACCCGCCAGGCGCAACGCACCGGGTAAAACACTAGTTGTAATATAAATTCATTTTCTCTCTCTTCTACATACACAACTCAACTCAATACAAATTTTCACTTTCATACTCAACCAAACCTAACTTTTTTTTATTAAACAAATATGCTTTGGGATTCTTTAAAATATCTATATTTTTTTAATATACGTTTTTAAGCTCTGTTTTTTGTAAAATTTATGTCAGAATATTCTAAAATAAAGAACGTAACAATATTGTGTTATATTTTTTTGAAAATATTAAATGCTATAAAAAATTATTAAACAAATCAAATTATATATTACATAAATTGTTAGAAAAGAACCGAGGTTGCCACAACCTAGGTCGTGAAAGGTTATCAAAATACATTGATTTTATTACTTTTTTAAATTCGCATGACAATTCAAAACACATTTAGGTCACCAATAAAAGCGGTTTAAGTCTTGTGACTCTGTGAGTGATCCATTGGTGAATATTGACATGTCGATGGTATGACCAATATACTATATAAGTCTATAAATACTATGTTTACCGAGGTGGCCCACATTCATCGACTATTTTTATAATTGTTTGGACTAAATTTACAATTGGATCAAACCAAAACAACCATTTGTGCAATTTTTTTTTTGAGAAAATCTCATATAATGGTAACCAACTTTTAAAAGTGTTTCAATTAGGTCACAGTTACATATTTCTTTAAATCGGGTCATTAAATCTTCAAATCAAGTCTCACTGATTTTTTTGTGCATCAAGATAGAAATGGAGGATAAGATGCGGGGGTCGGAATTTGCAATATATGTAATTGAATTTAAAAAAACTTTAACTGTATTAAAATTTAAAAATAAAAAAATCAAATTCACGTCGGCACTCAGCGTCAAATTCAAAAATAAGATAAAAAAATAACTTATATGTGAAACAAAAAGGAAGAATGGCTAAAAAACATGTTAAAACTTTTAATTTAATCAAACATGAAAGTTAGTAACTTAATTGAAATACTTTTTGAAGTTGAGTTACCTAATTAGAACACTTTTAAAAGTTGGTTAGTATTCTATGAAATTGTCCTTTTCTTTTTCTTAAAATACAAAAATCCAAATTTCCAAGTTCAAGCTTTTCACATACAAATTGCATTAAAATATAATAATATACACCCTTTCATGAATGACCATTTAAAACAAATCACAAATGAAACTTCAAATACGCGTTTGGCGTTAACGGTCCAGCAACTGCCGTTAACTTTCTCAATTTCACATATCCGTCCTTTCACAGAAGCAACGCTCCATACTTCCATTACACGAGTGTCAAAAACTAACGGCTAACTTCTTCAAAGTCAAACCAATTGTCAAAAGTCAACCCAACACTTATTCAAACCACAAGTTCACAACCCACCAATATAAATTCACACACATACCCTTCAATTCATCACTAGACACAATAATATTAACCATCTAAATCTAAATATGGCCACCTTACACCACCCTTCTCCGGTCCGAAGCACATCCGTTTCGGGCGAAAAGTACCGAAACTTGCTAGGCGACATGCCGAGACTTAGGTGGGTGAATTCGACGTTGGTGAGGAGGAATAGTACCCGCGAATTAGTGGCACCGAGACGGAGGCGAGCGAGTAAAGAGATTATACGGAGAGCGTTGACTCCGCCGGTTAAGAAGTTGACTAGGCGTTGGTTTGACTTCAAGCCAACGCCTAGTCGGCTTTCGGTTATGTCCATGGTTGCTTAGAGTAGTTTTTTTTTAATGTTTGATTAGATTAAATCAGGTTTTGAGCTGATTTCGGATTGGGATGTGTTTGAGTGGTTGAATAATAAAAATTCATTCATTTATTTATATGATTGTCTTTCTCTTATCTTGCATAAATTCACATGTGAATTTATTAATGGACCTGATTTTTTTCCCGATCAAGATCGTCAATTCCAAAACTTATCGCCGGTGAGATTCTTGATCTTCCGGTGGAAAACTTAATCGATCGAAATGAAAAGATCGATCCCAGCCAAGAACGAGTTGGCTCGCCTGGGTTTGAAGATCCGGTTACACTAATTATCAAAGTTGTAGCCAGAGGAGTGGATATTCAAGTTCATACGAACACACAAATGGTCGGGTATGGGTTCACAGAGGTGGTCGAGTTTGGGAGAGCCGAAAGAACATGCTATGGATCAAGTGGAGTTATAGGAGGTTAACACCGAGATGATTAGGATCAAGATGGTTGCAAAAGTCAAGATGGTTTGTGGGTCAAGTTAGACAGGTTAAAGGAGACAAGTTTGGAGATAAAAATCCGTCTGTTTCGAGTCGGAAATTAGGGGATGATAGTTGGCAATTTCGGACTCAAATTCATAAGTTGGTGAACTTGAGGGACAAATATTGACATGTAGGTTATAGTTAGTTATGTTTCCAAATTGCATTGTAACTAAAATTGGTAAATGTCTTGGCTATAATTGGTGAGACTTAATTTGAAGATTTAGTGACCCGATTTGAAGAAAATATACATTAGTGACATAATTGGAATACTTTGGAAAGTTGGTTACTATTATATGAGATTTTCTCTAAGATTAAAGGAGAAACTTGGTACCGTAAGCTTCTATTGGGCCAACTGGTGGGCCCTTATTGGGCATGTCAATTTTGGATTTTTTTAATTAGGGTACCGTAACAAACGCAACGAAAACCGACTAAATTTGTGTAGACTCATCATCTCAACGCATAGGACCGATAATGCTCAGGTTTTACCAACGTCCGAGTTTTACTAACCGAAGCCACCTCATTGGTCCACCTTAATTTATTTTGTTATCGTTCTTACGCAATAACGAATGTAACCAAAACCAACTGAATTCGCGTCGACTCACCACCTCAACGCCCGTGACGAACAACGCTTAGTTCTACCAGTTGAATAAACTTCGATTTAAATATTTTATCTTTTTATATTAACACCGACCGACGTGCCAAGGTTTTACCGACCGATTTTTCGCGATGGTAAATCACTAGTTCTTTATAAAAATTAATTCCCAAAACACACACACACCAAAAACCGTTAAACAAACCCAAGAACGAGTCATGCAATGATCAGAAAGAAACCGGATCTTCCGTACACATGAATCTCCAAACAGGAAACTGATACAATACAACACTCCGGTAACCGAAAACCACCGTGACACACATGGCAAATTTGTTAGCTCAGTTACAGTCCATCAAGATTTCATGTGATGGCCTCATGATTGCCGGTATATACATGCAACATTCATACATTTGTTTTGTTTCTATATTAATTCATAACATATTAATCTATCTGACTAATCAAATATTAAAATTACAATTTCAGTGAAAGATGTGAGTGATTTGTGGCCTCTTGTCAAGGACAAATTCGACGAACGCCTTCCGTTTCAGCGAGTTACATTACACAACAAAAACCGTTATCCGGTAACTGTTGATAACCTGCAAGCTGAGTTTTTGTTAACTACACATTCAAGGATCAAAAGCCGGGTCCCGCAGGATCAACTGTTCTTTTGTTTTCAAGAACCATATGCAACTGTGGTTCTTGTAGCATGTGAGGTAACTGTTAAGTGTTAATGTTCACATTAAATGTATGTCGTCGGTTATGGCTTGACCGAAGACGTTATGGTTTGATTCATTTACTAGTAGTCTCCTAGTTTAGCTGTTGTTATATATAGCTTGTTCATTGTAAAGTATTTATATGTAATCTGAAGATGAGAATATAATGCATAAGATTTTACCTTTTGTTCTTACTATCGTTCGTGGTATCAAGCCTTGATCCTTAGTCCTTGTCGATAATCGTCTTTCTCTCCTTCTTGAAATACGACACACACACACAACGTTTCCTGCTCACCGACATCGTCAACTTTGTAAGTGTTAGACTGACCCATGATAACTATCTTTCCTAAAAACATCAAGTCGCCGTCATTCTCAAAATCGTCAGCCTTATCGATCATGTGTCACCCGAATCCTGGTACCCACTGATGATCGCACTGAGTGGGACTGTAATGACGGCTATGCTTATGCTTGCATCAATGCACCGTGGGTATCACCACTACCACCAAACTTTGGTCCATAATCGAACCACCTCCTTCGATCAAGTTTATGCCAAAAAATCCGAATACAAAATTTAATTCCAACTACTCAAAACAAAATAATCAAAGCATTGAACCGAGACCGAGGAGAATTTGTGAAACGAGGTCTTTATCGGTAACCTGGTCACCAACGGATTGCAGTTGGTCAGGCCAATTTCTTGGCGGTATCACAATAGGGGTGATGGTTTGATTATTTTGTTTTGAGTCCTTGGAATTGAGTTTTGTATTGGGATTTTTTGGCATAAACTTGATGGAAGAAGGTGGTTTCGATTATGGACCAAAGTTCGGTGGTAGTGGTGATACACACGACGAAATGGGCAATGGAAGGGTTGCATTGATGCAAGCACAAACATAGCAGTCGTTACGGTCTCACTCGGTGTGATCATCGGCGGGGACCAAGGTTCAAGTGAGATATGATCGAGAATGTTGGTTGTTTTGAGAATAGTAGTGACTTGGTGTTTCTAGGAAAGATAGTTATCATGGATCAGTCTAACACTTACAAAGTTGGCGATGTTGATAAGCAGGGAAACATTGTGGGTCCCGCGAAAGAAGATTATTAATAATGACTAAGGCTCAAGGCTTGATACCGTGAAGGTTGTATTATATTCTCGTCTTTAGATTACATATAAATACTACTTGCAAGAAGACAGAAAGGCCTACAGAGTAATAACAATCAATGTCACTCTTAATGGCATATTAAAAACATAATTAAGATGATAAGATGAAACGTCCTTTAGTGATTTTAATGTAAGTCTGTCAGTGTCCTTGTGCACGGTTTTTTTTTTTTTTCGTCTAACCTTGTTCAACACCATCGAATGAACCACATTGAAATAGACATTCGTTTTGTTCGTGAACAAGTAACCCTTGGTCGTGTTCGTGTCCTCCATGTTGCCTCTACACAACAGTATGTTGAAATCTTCACCAAGGCCTACCGGCTACATTATTTGAAGAATCTCGCTCCAGTCTCAGCATATGCTAACCGGATATTTCAACCAAGTGGCATGTTATAATATTTTCATTCTTTGTATATTGCTAGTTATGGTTTGTTAACCAGCTACATTTGAATAAAGTATATAATTTTTACCGTAAAGTTGGTTGAAAATGATAAAATTTTGTTGTAGGATCTAGACGAGTTCAAGACAGTACTAAAACCACGTCTGAAGTTAATTTTGCAAAATGAGGAAGAATGGTTCATTGTGTTTGTGTCCAACGCTAAATCAGACAAGGACCTCGTGAGCAAGATGGAAAAGAAGGTTTATGCCAGACTTGAAGTTGATTTCAATTCAAGAAGGAGGGATAGGTATATTCAATGGCTTGAATTGGTGAGTTGGTAATGGGTCAAAACAGGTTGTGTCGGGTAATGGTCAAACGGGCCAGGTTGGGTAATGAGTCAAAACAGGCCAGAGTGGGTAATGGATCAAAGCAGGCCAGACTGGGTAATGGGTTGGGTCAGGTAATGTGCCAAAACAGGTTGGTTGAGTAATGGGTTAAACAGGCTGAGTTGGGTAGTGGGTCAAAACGGGTCGGGTTGGGTGATGTGTCTAAACGGACAGGTTTGGGTAATTGGTCAAAATGGGCAGGGTTGGGTAATGGGTCAAACGGGCCGGATTGGGTAATGAGTCAGAATGGGCCAGATTGAGTAATGGGTCAAAACAGGCCGGGCAGAGTAATGGGTTGGGTCGGATAATGGGCCAAAACAGGTTGGTTGAGTTATGGGTTAATCCAGCCGAGTTGGGTAGTGGGTCAAAACGGGCCGGGCTGGTTGATGTGTCTAAAAGGGCAGGCTTAGGTAATTGGTTAAAAATGGCAGGGTTGGTAATGAGTCAAATCAGGTTGGTTGGGTAATGGGTCAAAACGAGCCAGGTTCGGTTATGAGTCAAAACAGGTCGGATAATGGGTCAAAACAGGTCGGGTTGGGCTCGTTTGTGTCATGGCTACTCTAGGTCCGTCAGAACATTAAAAGACTTTAATATTTATCGAAAAACTACATGGTTGACCAGGTGCTGCAAGTTTGACATATTTGACACTGAAGAAACCTTTTGGGAAGATTTTGAACTCGAAACCATGGAGTGCATCCGAAACACTCTCGACAGGCGCGTCCAGTTCTACGAGGACAAGATTCGTAAGCACAATGAACAACAGTTATCACCCACTTGGAGCTTTTGTGACTTTTTCTTCCTCAAAGAAAGCCTGGCATTCATGCTAGAGATGGCCAATCTTCAGGAGGATTCGTTACGCGAATATGATCACATAGAGTTCTTTTTCATGGATACAGGTGCTTAATGTTTCAAATAAAATGTTAATTAATCAATACTGAATTTTTATTGTTATTATTATTATTTTGTTTGCATGGCATAGTTAAAAATGTAGACAACAATAGAGATTTTGGAGGAAAGGAGCATGGAGACGATCAATCCGCGATACTAAGCCGTAAAAACAAACAACTAACAAAGATTGTTCAAGAAACTTCCTTTAGAGAGTTTGAATTCCATCAATATCTATTTGCCTGTCAAGCTAAGGTTATCTAATATTTTAACTTAATATACTCAACCAGTGTCTAACGGGCCGTTCTTTTTTTTTTGTTTTTTTGTTTTTTTGTTTTTTTTGCAGCTGTTGTTTGATCTACACCGTCCGTTTGATGTTGCATCAAGAGGGTTCTCGTTTATAGTCTGAAGAAACACTAATCGACCCCGGGCAGATTACAGATAATCTGGGGGTTAAATAGATGTTTCCCACAAGGGGTTAGATCCGGCAAAGATGGTTCTTCTGATAACCTGCAAAACAGACACCGTGAGCTCGTCACTGAGAAGGGGGGGTACCTCCTTGTGACCACCCTCCGGCGTGAGAATCAGACTAGATTGCTCTTGAATATAAGTGTATATTAAGAGAATGACTAGAGCAGATATCAGGTAATATATCAAGATATGAGATATGATATAAGATACAAGATAAGATAATACCATTCCAAGGTGTTGGAGTATTTATAGCCGAAGGTAGGTTTCCGAGAAGGTACAGCCGGCTGAATAGTGTTCCTGTTCTGCCAACTGTGGACTACGCACATGCCATGCTGGTGGTTGGTGGGTAGGCAGCGGCTGACAGTGACCAGGCCGGCTGTGTACTATTCCTGTTCCACCAACTGCAGGCTATGCACGTCCTCCGACAGGTTGGTGAGTAGGCAGCGGCTAATAGTGACATACAGTACAAGAGCGTGCTGCTCGTCATACTGTTGTCAGTGAGCTGTCGTATCTTTGGCCAGATCTTTTGTCCATACCTCATCAGGTACAGTACAAAAGATCCTCCAGTATCGTACGGACTGGCTCATCTGGGCGGGAGTTTTCCCGGCTTTGTGCGGGAGTATTCCCGGCTTTGCTCATTCCTTCTTCAGGTGACATTACTGAATTATTATGAGTTAAGTGCCTTGTGCGTGTAGCTTTGCTGCGCAGGTAGCCTTCCCTGATGGCTTGTATCCGCAGCTGCGGGAACAGGTAGAGTACTTCACCATTGGGAGGCTTTTCCTGCGGGAACAGCTTGCGTACTGCGCGTAAGGACGTCACTTCTCTGAGCATGGTGGGTCCTGCGGATCCAGTTGGTCTCGGCGCAGACGTCCCTTTAAGTTAAGTCTTGCGGGTTCAACCGCGCAGACGTCCGTTAAGGAGTCTTGCGGGTTCAACTGCGCAGACGTCCCTTTTCAAGGTGAGTCCTGCGGGTCCAACTGGGCTCTGCTGGGACCTACCTCTTCATAGTCAGTTTCTCAGAAACGTTGGCCCGGCACGAGGTTGGTCAATGCAACTGTTAACCGTCGGTTACTTGTCGTTTCTAAGTTCTGAAAGTTTATTTTCAGAGTAATTTACCTTTCTGTTTGAGGGAAGTTTGGGTCCTAACTTCATGTTTGAGCTTGATCAACGCGACTGCTGACCATTATAGAGACGGACAAATAGAACCGGATGTAGAAAGAGAAGATTATCGTATACGGGCTGAGTTATATACTCTAGCCCGAGTTAAGGTAGTTTTTTAAACAACCCATATTATGCATACTAGAAAGAGAATATCATCAATTGCTTTTAAGCTAAAATTTTTAAACGGGCCATATCGTGAATGTTTGGTAGATCATGCGGCTTGCATACCTAATCGGCTTGCATACCTAATCGGGTTCGGATCTAAATATGGCCACCTTACACCACCCTTCTCCTGTCCGAAGCGCATCCGTTTCGGGCGAAAAGTACCGAAACTTGCTAGACGACATGCCGAGACTTAGGCTGGTGAATTCGACGTCGGTGAGGAGGAAGAGTACCTGTGAATTAGTGGCACCAAGGAGGCGGAGAGCGAGTAAAGAGATTATAAGGAGGGCGTTGACTCCCCCAGTTAAGAAGTTGACTAGGCGTTGGTTTGACTTCAAGCCAACGCCTAGTCGGCTTTCGATTATGTCCATGGTTGCTTAGAATAGTTTTTTTTGTAATGTATGGTTAAATTAAATCAGTGTTATAACTGATTTCGGATTGGATTTGTTCGAGTGGTTGAATAATAAAAATTCGTTCATTTATTTATCTTGCTTGAATTCACATTTGAATTTATTAACTAGCCGTCACCGACGATACCCCCCACCCCTCCTTCCTAAACTTAATCAATCGAAAAAAGAAGATCGATTCCAGCCAAGAACGTGTTGGTTCATCCGGGCTTGAAGATCCGGCTACACTGATTTGCTCGTATAGAATATCAGAATTGTAGCAAGAGGAGTGGATATGTAGGTTCATACGACCACACAAATTGTTGGGGACAGGTTCACGGAGGTGGTCGAGTTTGAGAGAACTAAAAGAACACGCTATGGATAGACCGAGATGACGAGGATCAAGATGGTTGCAAAAGCTGAGAAGGTCAATATCATGGGTTAAATAGGGCAAGTCTGAAGACAAAGATTCGCCTATTTCGAGTTGTTGGTCATTTTGAACTAAAAGTCACAAGTTGGTAAACTTGAGAGACCAATATTGACAGGTATGTTATAGTTAGTCATGCTTCTGAATTGCATTGTAATTAAATTTGGTAATGTCTTAGCCACCATGTTATGGTTATTCATACAAACTGAGTTTTGGTTGGACATTGAATACAACTGAGTTACAGTTTATCGAAAGAGACACGAGTTATATGTAATAAGTTTTTGATTTATTTCCTCCACAATATATTGGGAGTTATTTAATAATTATTTACCCACGTCATGTGTTTTGTCACCAAAAGTACTCTATTTTGCCATAATTAAGGAAGTAACTCATCTTAGTGGATGCTTTCCCTGTCTCCCCACTCCACACATGATCACCAGCAGCTACTCTCATGTCATGAAGAGATTTATCCATTCTATCAACTCTAATAAAAAACTATTTATTCTTCCCACTTATAAATCTCATAGCCCTCCTCAAAGAAAATTTTAAATCTAAATTTGAAGCCGATCTTATATAAAAAATTATGCACTGCTGTTCGAATCTTAGTTTAAAAATAATTTGTAAATCCAAATTCTTCGACAATGATACACCTTTATTTTCCTTAAATTTGCAATTAACAATGACTTTAAAATTTCATTCTAACAGGGCTGCAACTTCAATTTTGATATTTCCTTATTTTCTTATTTCACCATTAATGTTAATGAATGAATTTGTTGGAATTTACATTTAATAAAACTAAACTTGAACTCATATATAGAAATGACTTAAAAAGATGATGACCACATATAAAATATGGGTTGAAAAGAAGATAGGACCATATGCAAAAATGCCCCTCACGTGAAGGGCACGCTAAAGGGTTTAACAACCATACTTAACGGGATTAGTGAATTCAGGTTTACTTGAAAGTTAAATGAAACCAGAATGACGAAAATCACAAATTTAAAACTATTAGACTAAAACCGCATATTTAAACAAACCACATGGACGAAAACCGCAGTTTACTCATAATATATTACTAGTCTCATAATACGTGTTTACCCAAAATAGGCTGTTTACTATGTTTACAAAACACGGATTTGAACCCTCCTAAATTTATTAATAAAGTTTAGCCATAACTTTCACCCTAACTCATAAAAACATGCAAAACTGAAACCCGTTTCTAACCTATGAACACCACGGGAATGTTAATTAAGCAAGCCATTAGCGTTTATTGATTGACGGCGAGCTAGGATTGCAAACTGTGAAAATAGAGGTTTATATGGACGGGGTTTGTAGTTTTGAGACGAATTAACAATATCATTTTGTCCCTGGATTTAACAGTTGTAACTAGGATTAAGTAACGACTAGAGTAGATTGCAAAAAAAATGCCCACTACTAGGGGTGCAAAAGAGCCGAGCCGAGCTCGAGCTCGGCTCGTTTAATTTACACGGAGCTCGAGCTCGGCTCATTTCGAGCTCTATTTTCAAAGCTCAAGCTTGCCTCGTGAGTAGATTCTCTAGCTCAAGCTTGGCTCGTTTAACTTACACAGAGCTCAAGCTCGGGTCGTTTCGAGCTCTATTTTCAAAGCTCGAGCTTGCCTCGAGAGTAGATTCTCAAGCTCAAGCTCGACTCGTTTACTATTTATCAATTACTTTTTTATATGATTATAATTATTTATATATATATATATATATATATATATATATATATTTTTCTATTATAATCTTATCTATAAAAGTATATATATATATTATTTAGTTATTTTTTCATAACTTTATATATATTAATTAATTAATATTAAATATATATTTTAAAAAATTATATAAATGGCAGGCTCATTTAGGCTCGCAAGCCAACCCGAGCTCAATAAGTGAAGCTCAGGCCCGGGCTCGATTATTAAAAGATCTTACTTTTAGGCTCGAGCTCGGGCTCAGGCTCGATTAAGCTCGGCTCGATCGAGCTTTCAACAAGTCGATCTCGAGTAGCTCGTGAGCAGCTCGGCTCGCTTACACCCCTACCCACTACAGAGGTTACGTTGCAATTTTTACATTTGATGTCTTTATTCTTATTCTTAAAAAGATAAAATATAATTGATAATATCAAACCAACCAAATGGGCCATGTATATTCATATTCTTTAAAAAATTAATCCTCAAAACTGTCCCACACATTACGGGTGTTCATGGTCCGGTTTTAACGATTTTTAGGTCAGACTGTAAACCGAACCGTTATTACGGTTTTTAATAACCGAAAACCAAAACCAAACCGTTGAAAATTAAAACCGAACTAAACCGAACCGTTACGAACGGTTTGGTCCGGTTTGATTGAACGGTTTCAGAATGTATACAAAAGTCAATTGATAATAACTCTACAACTACATCTCTAGCATTTTACACCAGCAATAAATAATTGTAGGATGAGATTCTACTGCAGTTAACATATGGAACAAAAATTAAAAGGCACTTCACTTATTAGAGAAACTTTAAACATAGACACAATAACTGATATTGATGGTCAAATATCAGAAAGCTGAGAATAGAGCAGCTCGTAATTTGTAAACATTCATGAATTTTTATATTATTTTTTATAATTAACAGGTTATTTATTATAAACATAGTAAAAATAAATTTGGCTGCTTAATCCTTTTTTTGTTTCATTTTAGTAGATATTTGTAGTATCCGCTATCTTAAAAAGCTAAAAGTATATCTTAACCAACGGTTTGGTCCGGTTTTATACGGTCGGTTTTCGGTATAAACCGCAAACCAAACCGTTCACTACGGGTTGAAAATTTTGAAACCAACCGACCGACCGAAAACTAAAAGAAAAAACCAACCATGAAACCAAACCTACGACGGGTTCGAACGGTTTCACGGTTTCAAACAGAACCGTGAACACCCCTACCCCACACACACCCCAAAAACCGTTAAAACAAACCCAAGAACAAGTCATGCATTGATCTGGAAGCCCACACACCAATCACTTAACGACTGATTCATCACCGTCAAACACCACTTTCCGATCATGGCAAACTTGTTAGCTCAGTTACAGTCCATCAAGATTTCATGTGATGGCCTCATGATTGCCGGTATATATATCCATACATTTGTTTTGTTTCTATATTCATTCATAACATATTAATCTATCTGACTAACCAAATATTAAAATTACAATTTCAGTGAAAGATGTGAGTGATTTGTGGCCTCTTGTCAAGGACAAATTCGACGAACGCCTTCCGTTTCAGCGAGTTACATTACACAACAAAAACCGTTATCCGGTGACTGTTGATAACCTGCAAGCTGAGTTTTTGTTAACTACAGATTCAAGGATCAAGAGCCGGGTCCCGCAGAATCAACTGTTCTTTTGTTTTCAAGAACCGTATGCAACTGTGGTTCTTGTAGCATGTGAGGTAACTGTTTTAAGTGTTAATGTTCACATTAAATGTATGTGGTCGGTTATGGCTTGACCGAAGCTAGACCGTCGGTTATGGCTTGATTCATTTATTATTGTTCTAGTTTAGCTGTTGTTATATATAGCTTGTTCGTTGTAAAGTATTTATACGTAATCTGAATATGAGAATATAATTCACAAGATTTTACCTTTCGTTCGTGGTATTAAGCCTCGATACATTTACTAGTGGTAGCGCACCTCTAAACCCCCCCACCCCCGACCCACATTGTTTCCCACTTACCAGCATCGTCAACTTTGTAAGTGGTAGACTGACCCATGATAACTATCTTTCCTAGAAACATCAAGTCACCGTCATTCTAAAAATCGGCAGCCTTATCGATCATATGTCACCCGAATCCTGGTCCCCACTGATGATCTCACTGAGTGGGACTGTAATGACGGCTATGTTTTTGCTTGCATTAATGCAACCCTTAACCCTTCCATTTCCCATCTCGTAGTGGTTATCACCACTACCACCAAACTTTGGTTCATAATCGAAACCACTTCTTCGATCAAGTTTATGCCAAAAAAATCCCAATACAAAACTCAATTCCAATGACTCAAAACAAAATAATCAAACCATCACCACCTATTGTGATACCTCCAAGAAATTGGCCGACCAACTAAATCCGTCGGTGACCAAGGTTCAGGTGAGATATGATCGAGAAGGTTGGCTGTTTTGAGAATAGTAACGACTTGCTTGTTGTTCCTAGGAAAGATAGTTATCATGGATCAGTCTAACACTTACAAAGTTGGTAATGTTGGTAAGCGGGGAAATGCTGTGGGTCGGGGGGGGGGGGGGTAGAGTTTGTCATATTTTAAGAAGGAAAAGAAAAGAAGATTATTGACAATGACTAAGGCTCGAGGCTTGATACCATGAAGGTTGTATTATATTCTCGTCTTTAGATTACATATAAATACTACTTGCAAGAAGAGAGAAAGGCCTAGAGAATAATAACAACTAATGTCACTCTTAATGACATATTAAAAACATAATTAAGATGATAAGATGAAAGGTCCTTTGGTGATGTTAGTGTAACTGTGTAAGTCTGTCAGTACCCTTGCAGACGTTTTTTTTTCGTCTAACCTTGTTCAACACCAACAAATGAACCACATTGAAATAGACATTCATTTTGTTCGTGAACAAGTCACCCTTTGTCGTGGTCGTGTCCTCCATGTTGCCTCTACACAACAGTATGCTGAAATCTTCACCAAGGGCGTACCGACTACATTATTTGAGGAATCTCGCTCCAGTCTCAACATCTGCTAACCGGATACTTTGACTGAGTGGCATGTTATAATATTTTCATTTATTGCATATTGCCAGTTATGCTTTGTTAACTAGCTACATTTGAATAAAGTATATAATTTTTATCGTAAAGTTGGTTGAAAATGACAAAATGTTGTTGTAGGATCTAGACGAGTTCAAGACGGTACTAAAACCACGTCTGAAGTTAATTTTGCAAAATGAGGAGGAGTGGTTCATCGTGTTTGTGTCCAAAGCTAAATCGGACAAGGACCCCGTAAGCAAGATAGAAAAGAAGGTTTATGCCAGACTTGAAGTTGATTTCAGTTCAAGAAGGAGAGATAGGTATATTCAATGGCTTGTATTTGGTGAGTTGAGTAATGGGCCAAAACAGGTCGTGTTGGAAAGTGGGTCAAACGGGCTGGGTTGGATACTGGGTCAAAACGGGCCAGACTGGGTAATGGGTTGGGTCGGTTAATGGGCCAGCATAGGTTGGTTGAATAATGTGTTAAACAGGTCGAGTTAGGTAGTGGGTCAAAACGGGCCGGGCTGGGTGATGTGTCTAAACGGGCAGGTTTGGGTATTGGGATGGGTCGGGTAATGGGCCAAAACATGTTGGTTGAGTAATGGGTTAAACAGGCCGAGTTAGGTAGTGAGTCAAAACGGGCTGGGTTGGGTGATGTGTCTAAACAGGCAGGTTTGGGTAATTGGTAAAAAATGGGCAGGGCTGGATAATGCGTCAAATCAGGTTGTGTCATGGGTCAAACGGGTCGGGCTGGGTAATGATTCAAAATGGGCCAGATTGGGTAATGGATCAAAACAGGCCGGGCAGAGTAATGGGTTGGGCCAGATAATGGGCCAAAACAGGTTGGTTGAGTTATGGGTTAATCCAGCCGAGTTGAGTAGTGGGTCAAAACGGGCCGGGTTTGGTTATAAGTCAAAACGGGTTTGGTTGGGCTTTTTAGCATCGTGGCTACTCTAGGTCCGTTAGAACATGAAAAAACTTTAATATCTATCGAAAAACTACATGGTTGACCAGGTGCTGCAAGTTTGACTTATTTGACACTGAAGAAACCTTTTGGGAAGATTTTGAACTCAAAACCATGGAGTGCATCCGAAACACTCTCGACAGGCGCGTCCAGTTCTACGAAGACGAGATTCGTAAGCACAATGAACAACGGTTGTCGCCCACTTGGAGCTTTTGTGACTTTTTCATCCTCAAAGAAAGCCTGGCATTCATGCTAGAGATGGCCAATCTTCATGAGGATTCGTTACGCGAATATGATCACATAGAGTTCTTTTACATGGATACAGGTGCTTAATGTTTCAAATAAAATGTTAATTAATCAATACTGAATTTTTATTGTTATTATTATTATTTTGTTTGCATGGCATAGTTAAAAATGTAGACAACAATAGAGATTTTGGAGGAAAGGAGCATGGAGACGATCAATCCGTGATACTAAGCCGTAACAACAAACAACTAACAAAGATTGTTCAAGAAACTTCCTTTAGAGAGTTTGAATTCCATCAATATCTATTTGCCTGTCAAGCTAAGGTAATCTAATGTTTTAACTTAGCATACTTCAAACAATTTCTAACGGGCCTGTTTTTTTTTGTTTTGTTTTTTTTGTTTTTTGCAGCTGTTGTTTGATCTACACCGTCCGTTTGATGTTGCATCAAGAGGGTTCTCGTTTATAGTCAGTTTCTCAGAAACGTTGGCCCGGCACGAGGTTGGTCAATGCAACTGTTGACCGTCGGTTACTTGTCGTTTCTAAGTTTTGAAAGTTTATTTTCAGAGTATTTTACCTTTCTGTTTGAGGGAAGTTTGGGTCCTAACTTCATGTTTGAGCTTGATCAACGTGACTGCTGACCATTATAGAGACGGACAAATAGCACAGGATGTAGAAAGAGAATATTATCGTATACGGGCTGAGTTATATACTCTAGCCCGAGTTAAGGTAGTTTTCTAAACAACCCATATTATGCATACTAGAAAGAGAATATCATCTTTGCTTTTAAGCTAAATTTTTAAACGGGTCATATCATGAACGTTTCAGATCATGCGGCTTGCATATCTTATCGGGTTCGGATCTGATATAGAAAGAAGTCCACTCAACAGGTAGGCACTCAATTACTATTTATTATCTATTTTATACATTTTACAAAAATAGGTGTAATGGTATTTATCAGTCTCAACTATCACCTTTTGGTTGCTGCCAGTCCCAACTAACGAATTGGCTGATAACGGTCCCACCTTTTATCATATTTGTTCCCAACGGTCTGCGACTAACAGAATGCTAATGCCGTTAGTTGCAAGTCGCCGGAAAAACGCTTTTGGCCGGAAAAGTCACAAAAACATTTTCTGTCCAAAAACGTTTTTCCGGCGACCTGCAACTAACGGCATTAACATTCTGTTTGTCACGGACCGTTGGGAACAAATATGATAAAAGGTAGGACCGTTATCAGACAATTCGTTAGTTGGGAGCGGCAGCGACCAAAAGGTGAAAGTTGGGATTAATAAAAACCAATACACCAAAAAATAAAATAATAAATTTCAAAATATTTTTTTTTTTCTTGTACATGTAGTGCTTCACTTAGCATGTTACCTTGGCCTATGCCTGCAGAATGGCCTTCACTACCCTCTGATGCTTCATCTGAGGTTCTTGAAAAAGAAAAGGTATTATCTTATATTCTTATATAAAGTTTACTTATAAAATGTTACTTTTTATAACATGAAATGATTAAAGTATGTAAGTTACAGTTAATTCTTCAAGTTACTCCAAGAGCCAAGCACTTTGGTATTCAAAGTAAACAGTTGTCTCTTGAACCGTCTCCTCTTCTGAAAACCGAGAGCTCGGTTGATACCAAGAAACTTGCAGAAATTTTTGTGGCAGCTGAACACGCTCTCCGTGCGACTATTACAGATCCTGATTTATGGAAATGCTTATCATCTTTAGAGGAGTTTGAGGTATAAGATACTAATCATATCTCTTAATTATAATTTGAACAAACTACACATATGGATTTTTCGTTAATCCGGCCCCTCCCGGACCCCATGCAAACGTGGGGAGCGTAATGCACCGGGTCGTTATAGCTTAAAATTCATGGATATAGTCCCTAATCACCTATTTTGCTTTCATAAATGGTCCGTCAGGCAAAATTACTATTTTGCCTTTTTAGAAGTTACATTTTAACCCCTATGCTTTTTCACTCTTTTAAAAATTTACAGTTTAGCCCTTGTTGTTTATAATAAATATCAGGGGTTAAACTGTAAATTTTGAGAAAGTAAAATATCATAGAGTTAATGTGGAACTTTTAAAAAGGGCAAGACAGTAATCTTACTTGACCCAGGAACCATTTATAAAAGCAAACTAGGTGGTTGAGGAGTATACTCTAGCTTCTAAACCATATGGACGGAAGCCATAATTTGAGCCAAGCCACGGGTCCGTTATGGGTTTGTCTAAGATTTCGAGTTTAGTTCTTTTTCCAGTCTCTTTTACAATATCAAAATAATTATGATGCGCACTTTCAACAGAAAAAATATCTGGACTTATCAAAGGGAGCTGCTGATAACTTTTACCATGCATGGTGGAAAAGACATGGAGTCGTTTTCGATGGTGAAATCGCATCCGTTTATTTCAAACACAAGAACTATGAGCAGGCTGCAAGTTCATATGAAAAGGTGTGTGCTCTTTATTCTGGTGACGGGTGGCAAGATTTGTTAGCCGACGTGCTTCCAAATCTAGCCGAATGCCAGAAAATATTAAATGATAAGCCCGGTTACTTATCGTCGTGTGTGAGATTACTTTCTTTAGATAAAAACTTGTTCTTGGTCAAAGAACGCCAAGTGTTCCAGTCAGAGTTAGTTAGTCTTGCACAAACTGAAATGGTTGACCAGAACCCGTTAGACGTGTCATCATTGATAACATATTCGGCTGACACCGGCCCACCAATGGAGCTGTGTGACGGGGATCCGGGCACATTGACTTTGACTTTATGTAGTGAGTTTCCTGATGATATTACTCTTGAATCACTTAGTCTTACGTTGACATCGACGCATAATGCGGATGAACGTGTTAAGGTAATGATAAATGATCATTAGTTGATTACTAAAGTTTTTTAAACAAATTTGTATAGTGAATATTATTTTTAACATTTTTTAGGCGATTAAAAGCAGTGGTGTTACAGTATTGAATACGGGCCGGAATACTATTGCTCTTACGTTGCCTGCGCAGAAACCGGGCTCGTATGTCTTGGGTGTTCTTACAGGGCAGATTGGTCATTTAAGATTCAGGTCTCATGGTTTTTCGAAGGGTGGGCCTGTGCATAGTGGTGATATGGGTTTTGATAAGCCTGCTAAGCCTATATTGACGGTATTAATCCTGCTTTTACGGGTCGAAACTGTATTGGGTTGGGTTGACTCAGAAACACTTTTTTGTTCAAATACCTTTTTATGAATATTTAGCAAGTCAAGTATGATTAAGGAATCATATTATTTTTAGAATAATCAAGTTTTTATGCATTAGAAATTTAGAATTAGGGGTGTTCATCGCGTCGGCTTGGCGAGTTGAATTGTTCAACCCTAACCCACACACACTTCAAAATTGTGCAACCCATACACGGCCCGTTTTACTCATTTATTAAAGCGTATCAAACGAGTTGGTGGGTTGTAAAAACAATGGGTTCAACGGGTCATAAACGGGTTAGTGGGTCGATATTTAACTAAACGGGCTAAAAATTTTATTTCGAACGCAACTTGTTTAAATTTTTCTTTAAAAAAAGGAATACTTTATGATATAAAATAGAAATAGATATATTACCATTTGGTTTTTTTTTTAACGGAGCCTGGATACTTCAATGTAGTACATTTTTATCATTATCCTGCAGCCTAAATAACTAAACAGTTCAACCCAAATACGACACGTTTTTTAAACAGGTTATAAATTCCAACCGCCCAACCCTAAACCTCATTATTTTTGTGTTGTGATCGGGTCGTATCAAAAGTTGCCACCCCTAAACCTTTGGCCCGTTTCCATTTAAGTATTTTTTTTTTTTTATTATTTAAACTTAAGAGTAAAACATAACACGAATCGACCCATTCTTGTTATTTTCCAAATTTAGGTGTTCAAACCAAGACCCCTTGTGGACTTATATCCCGCAGTTTCATCAGCATTATTAATAAACAAGCCTCAATGGGTCGGGATCGTTATCAAGCCATTAAACTACTCCCTCAAGGGAGCCCGTTTACATATTGACATGGGGCCCGCATTAAAGATCGAGGAATCACGCGCCATTGAAATCGAGAAACATGTCGATAACGATAATAACATATCTCAACTTAATCTTACAAATGGTTGTATAGAGTTACCCGACTGGGCCAGCGGTATACCTACCATTTTATGGATTCCAGTTTGTGCCATTAGTGATGGGCTACCAAAAGGAACATCTGCAGGTTTTAGTTACTTCTTTGACTTTTACTTTTGTTGACTCTTTAATCATATATTTTGACTTTAGTTGGCTACTTAATAACCTTTTTTTTATACTTTTGTTGACTCCTTAATAATTTTATTTTGACTTTTGTTGACTCCTTAATAATTTATTTATTTATTTATTTATTTTTTTTTTTTTAGCAAAATTTTAGTTTATCATTAAAATCAAAACGATTACAATAAAGTGGCAGGCAAACGGGCAACAAGCTGCGTTGACTTTTGTTGACTCTTGTTTAATACTTACTTAGTAATCTGTGTTGACTTTTATTGACTACTTAATAATCTGTTTTGACTTTTGTTGACTGTTTAATAATCTGTTTGACCTTTTTGTCTAATTAATTTCCTGTATTGACTTTTGTTGACTCCTTAATAATCTATTATGACTTTGTTGACTTCTTAAAAATGAATTTTGACTTTTGTTAACTCCTTAATATCTATGTTCTTTTGTTGACTACTTAATAATCTATTTTTACTTTTTTGATTAATTAGTATCCTATTTTGACTTTTTTTTACTCCTTAATAATCTATTTTGACTTTGTTGACTCCTTAAGAATATATTTTGACTTTTGTTGACTACCCAATAATCTATTTTGACTTTGGTTGACTACTTAATATCCTATTTTGAGTTTTGTTTACTCCTTAATATTCTGTGTTGACTTTTGTTGACTACTTAATAACCAATTTTTCTTTTGTTGACTACTTAATAATCTATTTTAACTTTTGTTGACTTATTAATAATCAATCTACTTTGACTTTTGTTGACTACTTAATAATCTACTTTGACTTTTGTTGACTTTTTAATAATCTACTTTGACTTATGTTGACTGCTTAATTATGTATTTTGACTCTTCTTTAGGTGTATTTTCAACCCAAAGACCAAACATTGCTAATGGGCTAAGGACTTTAGCTCTAAAACTTGAATTTGGAGTGTCACATAATCAAATATTGAAAAGGTTAATAGCCCGCTTTGACCCGTTATTTATATAGTCAAAACATGACTAGCCCGTTTAATATTGTGGTTATTTACAGGACTATACCAGTTCTTTTCAACGACCCGTTCCACGTCAGCACACAAGTCACCGACCAGGGCAGTGACGAGTCTTTGTTTTTACAGGTTTGTTTATTAAATATTAACATTTCAGAAATGAAAATATTGTTATCATTAGAGTTAAAGTTTTGGTGTTTTTGTAGGTGATATTGCAGTCACAAGTGAAGGCTACATTAACTATACATGATGTTTCGTTAGATTTACAAGACGGTTTTTCTCACGCTGGACGAGGTGACGGTAGACCGACATCTGGCATGTTCCCGTTGGTTGTTCCTCCTACATCTAAATCCGGAATATTGTTTGGTATATCACTTGAAGCTACAACTAATGAAGGCAATGAAGGTAGTTAATTAATTTCTTATCACATTATCTAGGGGTATTCTTCGGGTTATTTATTCGGGTTTCGGGTTGTTTGGGTCATGTTGTTCGGGTTTGAGCTCAAAACAAATTGACCCAAGAACCGACCCAAATAAGTTCGGTTTGTTCAGGTTTCGGGTTATACGGTTCGGGTAAATTCAGGTTGGGTTTCGGGTTTAACAAATTAAAAAAAAAATCCACCTTTAACAATATCATAAATTAAAAAACCATATACCAAGCCGTTATAAAACCATAATATACAGCCATATTCAACAATAGCATATATTATTTAGCAAAACATGAAATTTATCATACAAGAATGCATTAGATGAGATGAAGGAGTGTTGTAGCCTGTAAATTAATACCTGTATAGATTGAAGAAACATGCTCAATAAATATTGGTTTAAATATTATACTATTTAAGTTTTTGAATTGAAGATACATTCTCCGCATGCTTTATGATCATTAATATATTGGGATGTGATAGATCCAATATTAATTGGAGTATTGAGAACAACCGAACAAGAATACATAAGGTCACTGTGCTACTTCACCGCTAAACTACCCTATAAAATTAGGGATACATGCATCGATGTATCATACTTCGGGTTATTCGGGTCAACCCAAAACTGGGTATTTCAACCCAAATACCGACCGAATATTTTTATCTCGGGTTCGGGTTAGGAGTTTAATCGATTCGGGTGAATTCGGTTTGGGTTATTTGGGTCTCGGGTCGCTTCGATTCGGGTTTGTTATTCGGGTACGGTTAAAAAACACACCCCCAATATTATCTAGACTAAAATTTTAATAATACTTTTTTTACGATGAAAATATAACGCAATGCCATGTGGGCCCAACGTTCTTGGGGTCAAGGTGCTCACTTTTTGGATTTATGTGTCAAGTCATTTGATTAGTTAAGCAGTCAAAATATTAGTTTAAGGGTAATTTATAGTTTTCATCATTTATATTTGGGGTAACTTGCAGATTGTGCCATTTAACTTCAATAAGTACAAAAACCGGCCTTGAAGTTCATATGATGTCACGTTTTTTTCCCTTTCTGCAAACTGGTGTTAACTTTTTTTTTGTTGATTTTTTTAAATAACCATTTTGCCCTTTTCTTCTTTCTTATGTTTTTTTTCCTTCTATAACTTTTATCACTATTTTATATTTTTTAAATTAAATTTGGTAATTAATTAACCATTCTTTAGTTGTACAACTGTACAAGTAGGGAAAAATGGTCATTTTAAAAAAAAAGTAATAGAAAATGTTAGCACAGTAACACCAATTAGTGGAAAGGACAAATGAGGTGACAACATATGAGCTTCATGGACATTTTTTTTTCTTTTAATTTAAATAATCGATTAGAAATTAGAATGACCATTTACGTGACTCTTTTTTTTACAGATGACGAGGTAGTGGTGCATCGTGATACGATAATAAATATAAAATATGAAATTAGCGGGGATAGGTATTATGGATCTCATACCCCTATCTCTCTAAAACCCGAAGGACCCGAAAAGGATGACATATTTTTAACATTCAAAAGTGGTCTCACTTTACAACAGCCAGTGCAGGAGCCGTTATTAGCAGTCGCTTTTCTTCCTTTACCTTCGAACGGTCTTACAGTTGGTCAACTTGTCACATTCAAATGGAGAGTTGAAAGGGTGACCAGTTTTGACTTAAAGGACGAGTTATTATATGAAGTCAACGCGAACTCCAAGAATTGGATGTTTGCGGGAAGGAAACGAGGCCATGCCCCTCTCTCCTCAAAACAAGGTGATTTCGTATCACTTCTTGTAAGTCTATTAGTGAGTCGGGTCGGATGATATGACCCGACCCATTTACATGACCAGCATGATATGTAATTGATTTGTTGTGGCAGGTGCAAGAATTGAGATATCAATAATGTGTGTGCCATTAGTTGCTGGGCATGTACGACCTCCACAACTCCACTTGCCAAATGTCAACCAGGCCCACATATGTTGCAATCCGGCGGGCCCACGTTTAGTGTGTGTCTTGCCTCCACCTTTGAGCTCATCATTTTGCATTCCACATTGATGTTTGAAAAATCTAGTATTTTTCGGTGGGAAATACGCGACAAGGGTTCGCTACAGAGTCATAAATAATGCGAGAACTATGTTGTTTATTTATTTATTAACTTTAGAAGGTAACATTTAAATTAAGAAAACATAATAGTTGATTAATTGCTTTTCATGTAGATTTTCCGTTGTGTATCGAATGGGATGCTACACTAGTATATCGGTGTATTTGGAACGTTAGTGACCAAATTAATAAACATCTAGGTACATTAAGTCGCATTCTTTTTCGATTTTCTTAAACATATATCTTAGCTAGTAACATATGTATTATTTGCATGAATTAAGGCAGATACATAGGAACACTAAAGTGGCTTCAATGTATGAATATTTAGAGACAAGATCATAAGTCTCAAATCCAAATCTCTAATTCCTTGTAACTTTTGAAAATGGGTAGGGCCTAATCTTTACTTTTGTCATATTCAAATGTTGTACAGTCAATTAAGAAAATATTGAAAATGAAGCTATCAAAGCATATTTCTTTATATCAAAACTGGTTTAAGAATTTCATTTTTAAAAGTAAATAATTTGAATTTTTAAAAGAGCTTGTTATTATAATGGGATAACTAGTGGTCGGACTTGTTCACAGAAAGTCGTAAATCGTAATCGTAGATGGCCTATGCGCAGCGGGGTAAGAGGTGGATGCTATTTTGCAATTAATTGTACATTGTATCAGTTAAAAAAACTGTCCTGGTATACATAATGTTATACCTGCTAAATTATACATGATGCTATACATACTAAATTATTGCTTCAGCAAACAATTAATTGTCCATTACAGGGCTTCATGGTTGTCCGTGATCGAAAGAGTAATTGACATGAATTCGTATATTGCAGGTTTGCAGAGGTGCTGATGTTCAAAAGGTTTCAATACCTTTTTTGTTGTAGCTGCTAGCATTCAAAATGTATGAATATTCTAAGCCCCGATGACCATTCTTAATCCCATAATGTGCAATAGCATCGTGATGGCGAAGGAACTTCGTATATGGTATACTCAAAGCATAATCATAAATACCCCCATACATGTGACCTGCAAACATAATAAGCGTCGTATATATTTTAACAAAGCCCACAATTCTATTTTCAGGTCCAAAGATTGCCAATAATTAGTGTTTAGAGAAGATACATGAGCATACAATGAAATCTTGCAGTCTCCTTGTTAAGTAAATGACAGAAACAAATCAATATAATTCTACCCGAATCAGATGGAATCTTGACGCTTCAATTTCGATTTCTAAATAACACAATTTTTTAAAAGATTGGGTTTTGTGATTCAAAAAGGGGTAGCGGCGCAGCTTGTTACCCGCTTGCCTTCTGTTTCGATGTAATCCATCAATAAATTTATTTTAAAAAACTACTTTTAATAAAAAAAAATTTAATCCTTGTCTTTGACATTGTTTCCGATGAACATGGAAAACCGATTTCTAGCATGATGATAATTAAATTGAATTGAAGAGAGACGGTGGAAAGCTTAGGCACGGGAAGACGTACGCTTTTGACTTTCAAGTTGACAAAGATACAACTTTAAACACGTGTACAACAGTAACTCATAGCAACAACATGTTGTAACGTGGGTTGAAAGACTTGTACAGTTTATGAATAGTAGACATGTGTGAGTATACACAACTTTGCCTTTTAGTGTATATATATATAACTAGATTTTATCCCCGTATTACGGGGGGTGTTTTACATTATTCATTTTTAATATTTATATATGTATATTTGGATTTTAATTTTATTTGTTGTAAGAAAATTAATAATTAATATACTTGAGGTTTGATGATGAAATGGTTTCACAAACAAATGATATGTTATATTTATTTTTTGGATCTTAATGTGAATTCGGGTCAAATGCGTGAGAAGCCTTCATTTACAAATAAAGTAATCTGATAGCTTGAGAGAATGGTTGTTTTACATTTTTTGTTTTTTAATATTTATTTTTTGGATTTTAATTTTCTTTATTGTAAGAAAGTTAATAATATACTTAGGGTTTGATGGTGAAAGGTTTTCATAAATAAATGATATGTTTTAACCCGTTTAAAAGCTATCTGGATTTGGTGACCCTTGACCCGCTTATGTTTTTTACTATAAAATTGTTATTAATTATAAATAATATATTTTTCTTTTTAAATTGGATATTAAATTTTAGTATATTCCTATTTTATAGGATTTTCATATCAAATAATTCGTAAGATTAATTTTTAATTTAATGAGATGTTATAACCCGTTTAAGAGCTATCTGGTTTTAGTAAGACCTATACCCATAAATTTGAGTCAAATTAATAAGAGAGCTCCATTTAAAAATCAAGAAATCTAGTGACTTCCATAAAAGAAGAGAGCGACCATATCACGATACATAGGATTTTTGGGTTTTCGTTTATATATATTATAGATAAGTGTGACATAATCATTTAACCATATGCATTCTCACCACCATGAGTTACCCACTAATTATTAATTGAAGGTCAAGACCCAACCTCTATGATGGGCTTGTGCCTCTTTAAACATCATTTAATTTTCCTTTAAAGATCATTTTAAAACCTATTTCACTTTTACACTAAAGGTCCAGTGCATTATTGTGTATAGGGAGGGGTCTATTTCTCTATATGTTGGTTTTTTCGTGTAAAATGTATGAAATCACTACGATTAACTCGTGTATTTTAGTCGAATAAAATTTGTGTTTGTGTAAATACAAGTTATAAGTACGCATCTTATGTATGTAATTATGCAACATATGTATATAACTACGCACAATTGACTGTCATTATGTATACAATAAGGCGCCAATATGTGGTTCAAATGATCAACATAATTAATAATTATTTATTTTTTTAAATGACCCGTATCAACCCAAATTTGGGATGATGGGTCAATATTGTTAGGCCTGATAATTACTTTTTTTTTAAACACCGTCTAATAATTACTTATTCATACATATATTCTCCTATCAGTTTTAAGAATATCCAAAAGATGTAAAGTTGGTATTTTGTTTCAAGTTGAGTCACGGGGTTTTTTCCTAGTTGTACGTTTTCTACTAGATGAGTAGGTCGGATCATCACATTTTGTTACTTGGGTGAGGTGATCCGATCCGGGTGTCCGATGCTAAAAAAAAAAGCAAAAATAAATAAAGACCCATTGAAGTTATATCAATTTATGTAGCGAGACATTATATTTATCACAGCTAGCATTAATAAATGTAAGGAAACATTTTAGTACAAAAAGAAATGTCTCACCTCTTTAACTCTTTTAATAAGTACATATTCAAGTGATTGATATATATTCATTTAAGTCATCCATAACAAGAAAAATATTCACCATTTGGATCAAGTAACATGGGTTAATAATAATATTAATATTATAATATTCTTTGTTCATATAAATAATTGAGATGATTAATTATGCATTAAATCATCAAATATTATAATTGTGAATCTAACCCTTACACCCTTTTATATTACTAACAAGTATTCTTTTCTCTACTTTATATTTTATCTGGATTAAGGAATAGCTTACAAATTTATTACTTTTTATTGTTCAAATGAAAACTTTCAAAGGTATTCAATACAATATTTTGGTGGTAAAATAGTATGCTCATTAATCAGGTGGTTATGGGTTTAACTCTTACAGAATGCAATTGTAATGATTTTAGGAGTAGAATAAGTTTAGAGTAGAGAGTGTGTTAACATGTTAAAAGACCCCCCTCAAAAAAAATGTCTACAAAGTTACTTCTCATGGGTTTACTCTTGTTGAGTCACATTACATTGTGAAGTTTGATTCTCATCCACAATCAATTTGTTCAAAATGCCTTGTTAACAAATCCTATTAATATGAAATTTGAGCAAGGTGTAAATAAGTTCTCTTTTCGGTTATTCTCTTTCATCGGGTGGGAGCGTCACTTATTCAAATCTAAATTAAAAAAAAAATCAGAATGCAAGCGGAATTGGAATTTGGGTTTTGAATATTCAAATAAAATTCAAACTTGGCTTTTGAATATTTGAACCAGTTCCTAATCCGAATTGAATTTTGATTTGCCATACTTACTGGAACCAAATATAATCCGAATTTCATAAATTCCTATATAATATATCAATTTTTATTTATTCTGTACATATTTATTTCTTTTAATTTTTATTCAGTTTATTCAAATCAACTTCAATTCAAAGTGTTTCTAATTCAAATTCACTTCTAATTACGTCAGATTAACTAGTCATTTTCTTTTCTTATAATGCATATATGCACGAGACCTTTTTTCCCCTTACTCTTTTACTAAGTTACTCCTAAAACAAGGTAAAACAAGAATGTGTGCATGATGCAAGCACATGTGTATGTAGTGCACATGAATTTGTTTATGTACGTATTTAGTATTTACTATATGTATATACACATTGACATTAGTTTGCTTCTTATTTCATGTGATGTGTGGTATATTTTCACATGGGTTTGATATAGTATTTACTACATGTATATATACAATGAGGTTGATTTGATTTAGTATTTATTACATGTACACATTGACGTGGGTTTGATTTAGTATTTACTGCATGTATATACGCATTGAGACTGATTAAAGTCAGTATTTACGCATTAAGGTTGGTTTGATGTGGTTATGATATATATATATTGTCATGTGGGTAGCAATCATATCACATGGGGAGGCCATTTAATGCCCATCACACCTCACCACATTCAAATCAAACGTAGACCATTTAGGGCCTCATATTCATCAAAATCACTTTCCTTGAATTTCACTCAAGAAAAAAAATAATACATTCCATTCCAAAACGAGGTCCATTTTTTATTATTTATAAACACATATTTACATACAACAATACATTACTAGCACCACATCCATAACTTTATAAATACTAAATTACAACCAAGACAAGGCCATTTTATAGTCTCATTTACATCAAAACAACTTTACTAATTCTCACACTAGTCGTCGGCAACGAGACCCTTTTTCTTCGACGAGCCTAATCGATACTCCCTTTTATAGAAAACAGTCGCATTTTCGACTGTTTATAGGAATATCTTTAAAGCGAATAAACTAGATTAAAACCAAGACAAGGCCTTTATTATTATCATAATATCTGGTTCCACTTTGCTTCACCAGAATTCATATATATTTATATTATATATGTGTATTATATATTTTCCATTAAAAAAAGGAAAAATAAACTTAGGATAATATTATAAGTATATTATATTCTATTTTTCTAAAAGATATTGTTGAATCTCCAATCCAATCTCACTTCAGTGGGGCCCATGACATGCTGACTAGGCTTCCGGAATGACACAATATGACTGTTGACCATAAACGCCGTTACTCTTTCCGACACTCTAATATCCTCCATCTTTAACTCTTGTAAACGGAGTACATACTCCGGTACATGTACTAGGTCCCACACCACCCCTACACCACCCTCCTTTAACACCCTAACCACCTCACCAACCACCCGCATCCGCTCGGCGGATGCGGCCGCGGTTTTCGGCCCGAATTCCTTCCCAACTTTGTGGACGAACCCGGCCGAGACAACTACGTCGAAGTAGTTGTCTGGGAACGGAAGGCGTCTTGCGTCGCCTTCGCGGCACGTGACGTATTCTTGCACGCCTTCCATTGCCGCGGTTTTTAATGTGGATAGTGTCGTGTTTTTGCGGTCTAAACCGACGACACGACCCGAACTACCTTCTTTTTTTAGCTCCATGGCCACGGCATTCAGGAGAATGCCGCGGCTGCAGCCTAAGTCTAGCACGGTCTTGACTGAGGACCAGTCGTTGACCGCGCTGACCATACGCTGGGCCATGTCCCAGCGTAAGGCGACGGAGGAGTAGAACATGTTGCCTGCGGCGTAAAATAGGCAAACAGCAGAGAGAGCCATGACGGAGCCGGTGAATCCTGCGGCGAATCTCGCGACGTTGCCGGAGAATACCTATTAGACACAAATGTAATTACTAAATAGCGTCGTGCTATAGCCACACCGTCCCAATCTGATATCACATCATCAAACAACCAGATGACCGTTTTAACCCAAAAATAAAATCAAAACTTTGAAAATTATTAGCCAGAACAGCCATTTGAACAATATTCAGATGGCCATACACAAAACTCTCAGACGTCAGTTTTGATCAAAAAAAGTCAAACTTACTGTTTAAACAATATTCAGATGGCCGTTCTGACCCTAAACTTTGAAAAAATTGGCCAGAACCGGCCAATGTCCAAATGGTGTAAACTTTGAAAATTTTTGGATAAAACGGAGTAAATATTAAAGGTAGTTTTATGAAAATATGAGTTAACCACACCACTTACCGTAAAACCCTAATTACAAAAACACGCAATTAACAACTACGCCATCATTTACACACACTTAACCATACCGACGGAGATATCAACTCGAACGAGTAGCAGATCCAGTTGAAGTACAACAAGAACACAATCGACGAGCCCGAAAACAGAATCGCATGAACCAACAGAAAAATCGGCGTGTGCCAATCCTCCATTCCGTATATCGCATAGATCTGAGTCCAATCTCTTCCTACTCGTCCCATTCTTACAAACTCAAAATTCAAATTCAAAACCTGCAGTCTCAAATTAAAAACAACAGCATCGGGTAAACGAATTCAAAACAAATACAAATTCAGAACTAATTTATGTTCTGAAAGTAAAACAGTTACATAACACATGCGAATAATAATGGAGTGGTGGATTCAGAATGAATAACCTGATTTCAGATCCAGATGTAACGGTTGATGTGGGGAATAATATTAATATGATGATCTCGAGAAGGTGGTTTAGAGTTAGTTACGAAGTGTACTTGTGGACGGAAAAAGTGGTTGCGGCGGCGATGGTTTGTATTATTGGTGGGGAAGAGTGAAGTGAGGTACGGTTATAAAAGGGCTAACGAAATGTACGGATTTTATTTAACCGCTAAATGTTTTTGATTTTAAACAAAGGTTCCGGTTATTCACACACCCTTTAACTTATTCACACATTATTTCAAGTGGGGTTTCATACGATCGTATAACCCTGTACGATCGTATGTAGGGTGTGTGAGTTTTGAGAGGGTGTACGAATATCATATTCCGACAAGACAATGATCCCGAGTTTTATTTAAACGAGGAAAGAGAAGAAAAATGAGGGATGGAAAATTTTGTTATGTTATCGAGTTTCATTTAACGTTGTGTTCCCGAGCTTACTTAACGAAAGAAAGGAAATGAAAGGAAAACACTTCCATTCCTTTCATTTCATTTCATTTCCTTTCCTTCCAACCAATTCCTTCCAAAATGAAAAGAAAGAAATTATACTATAAATACCTCCATTTTCCTTTCTTTTCCTTTCCTTTAATGAAACTCGGGAACACAACTCTTTCTTTCTTTCCATTCATTTCCTTTCATTTCCATTCTTAAGTTGAACTCGGGAACAGAGCGTTAAGGAAGAAAAGAGAAGGAATAAAAGGGATGTTCCCGAGTTTAATTAAAGGAAGGAAAATGAGAGGAAAGAGGAGAAAATAAGAAATAAAATATTGGAATTTGTGTCTTTCCAAATTAGAAATATTTAGAAGGAAAGAAAATTAAGAGACAGATAAGATACTAAAAAAGAAAAAACAAGAAGATAAAACTTTTCGTTCCTTCCTTTTCTTTTCATAAATGAATTTAGGAACACAGCATTAAAGTTTAAGATAATTATTTTTTGTAGGGTGTGTGATGCAATTTGGTGCGATTTTGGGTTAAAACTAAAACCTCGGTTTTTGGATTTTTGAAACCTTTCGGTTTCGGTTTATTTTGGTTATGTTTCGATTTTGTTGGGTTTTTGCAACTTGAGATTGAAAATTTAGGCCGAAAATAGTGAATTTAAGTATAAATAGTTTAAGTGACTATTATACATTTGGCCAAAATATTAAAGTTACGTATTTATTAAATTATTGTAAATTACTTAAAACAAAAAATAGAAAAAATAAAAATCTAGGAGATTCGCTTCAGTTTGGTTCAGTTTTATTACATGCAAAACCAAAACCGAACTGTAAGTTTGGTTTTTTCATAAACATAAAACCAAACCGTCGGTTTTTATTTCAGTTCAGTTTTTTCAGTTTGGTTTTTTCGTCTTCGGATTAGTTATTTTGGTTTCTTGCACACCCCTAATTTTTTGAACGGTGAATTTATAGTGTTAGGTCACTATACTCCCTTAATCAGGCCCGTGCTAGCTTCAGAGTTTGCTTACCCATTCTTCCGAGAAACTATACCAACGGTTGCTACTTGACAGTCGTTCTTCCACCTTAAGAGCAACTTTCTGGCGTAATACACAGTGGGACGAAACCCCTGATGGACTCTGAATTTGAATTGACAGCCTCGTAAGACCTAACTCAAATCCTTTATTACTAATAGCCATCCAAAATGCAACTAGTGAAGATCAAACTTGAATTTTCACCAAAGAACTTAAGCCTCCTACTACGAATAAAATTAGTTTTGTTGGTGGTTAAAAAAAAGGAAAAAATAATAAAAAGTTAAGATAATGTTTTGAAAAGAATAACGATTGGTTTTGAGTTCAGTAACTTCATAAATTGGTTATCAATCACAACGTGTCATTCATATTTATTTCCCATGGCCCAAAATTAAATAAACGTTTTTTAACGAAACGAATCATTCAAAAAAATGGTCCTATATATTGGTCGGACACTCGGGCTGATTTATAAAAAAATGACATTACTATTTATGCAGGCGATTCAAAAAATCTATTTTATGTGTATAATAGAACAAAATAAGATGTAAACTAACCAAGTTAGTGCCATAACCAAGTAACCGACATAACAGACTCCACATCGAATGTGAGAAGAACCATTATGGTAGAGCTCCTTCTCTCGAAATTTTTACTCTTTCTGTTACGGATCGTCCGTATAGATAGACTTTCTTCTAAAATCTGAAATCCTCGAGTTGTTCATCCTCGTTCTCCATATCGGTGCTATCCCAGGCTACGGACATTCAAAGACTTCCCCTCACACATGGCTATGCATACAATATTAAAGAAAATGTAGAATGCCTTGAATCAGTGTTTAATTTGGAACAAAAATGATAAAACCATGTACCTATATATTTCAAAATTTTAGTTATTGAAGGGGTATGCACCCGCCTTAACATCGAGCGGGTCGGGTCAACCCACAAGATATAGACAAGAGGCTTGAAATCAGGATGTCATGAAGACACAAAGCCAAAACCTATGCGCGTGGCGCATATCACATATGCTCACGCATATCACATATGCTCACGCATATCACATCTGCGCGTGGCGCATATCACATATGCTCACGTATATTACATATGCTTGCGCATATCACATGCTCACGCATATCACATCTGCGCATGAAACATCTGCGCGTGAGAATAAAGAGAAGACCTCGCGCATCCCCAGGATAGGCGCATATCACACATGCACACAATCAACCACGTCCTTATCCAAATCAGGATAAGGACAACCATGATTGTGCTCATCAGACAACCTTCCAGAAGGTATCTTTTAAGGAATAAAGAATATGCTGATGTTGACAGCTGCCAATGAAGGGTGGACAACTCAGCAAAGCCCATGTGCTACCACGTGATGGCACATGGGTCAGGTGAAATACCTTGGTCAGAGAATAATCAATAAAAAAGCACCAGGTGTCCTAAGTACACGTGGCGCGAAGCAATAGGAGGAGGCCTAAAAGGCCCTAATTGGGTCTGAGCCCAATCATTGGAAACCCTAATACTATAAATACCACACCACCTCCACAGTGGGAGGTAAGCAAGAAAATATATTCTAAGTCCTTACTCATTTTCACATTCTCATTATCTTCTCCCACAATATCTTATTCTCACACCAGAGGGTTACCCCAAAGAGGACCCCTCTGTCCCTTTCTGAGGGGTAAGTTCACGGTACTGTTCGTTTTATAGGTGGAAGAACTCATATTCCGGAAAACCATTGGTGATATAGCACACTCACACCCGAGGAACGTAGATCGAATACAAGTAAGTCGATCCACGCTTCTTCATTGGCGCCATCCGTGGGACAACGGCAACAAAACCACTATTTCATCAGTTCTCTCTCTGAAAATCTTCACCATGGTTTCCGGTGTTCGAAACAATGATCAAGTTCTGGAGGATAATGAGCTTGAGGATGTTAATGAGGGACATCAGGTTCTGAGGGCGCCGCGTGACACTGCGCGCACCACCAGTAACCACCCATTCAACACAACACCTCATAGCCAGACTGAAACTCCTCCAGACGATCTCACGTTCCAAAATCTAACTGGTACAAAACAAAAGGGACCAATGGGTCCGGAAGTTGAAACCAATGACCCTAAAGAATGGCTCATAAACGAACAACAGCGTTTAATGGACAAATACAATGAGCTGGTAAAACACAAAAAGTTAGCCGACTTAACACAAAGGCTCGCATATGATAAACAAACCATTCAGAGAACAACAAAAAAGGCGCGCGCGCCGGAAGACGGTCATTCTGTTCACACCGAACACGCTGATATTAGTGATGATGAAGAGGTGCACAGCATGAGGAAGACGCGAGATACTCATGCGGGAGGTTCACAGCTTCGCGCACACATGAACATAGCACCTGGAGCCAAAGCCGATATGGATCTATACACACCATACAACCCACAAGCGAAAGAGCAAGTGGACGTAACCACACCATATAGGCCAGCCATCTTGGTAAAACATTCAAAATTCACTGAGCGCATTGCAAAGGCTCCCATTCAACACAAAACCAAGATGCCAAGCGGTTTAGGCAAGTACGATGGTACAACAGATCCAGATGATTTCTTACAAGGTTTTTACAACACTGGAAACCTAGAAAGCTGGACGATGCCAACATGGTGTCACATGTTTGCTCGCTGCCTCACGGGCGCAGCGCGTGTCTGGTTCGAAAACTTGCCGACAGGACAAATAGATGGGTTCGAAGAGCTATTGGAAAAGTTCCAGGCTCACTTTGTACAGCAGCGCAGACACACGCGCGACCCCGATGACATCATGCACTGCGTGCGCAGGAATGATTAAACCATTGAGGACTACATAACTCGTTTCAATCAGGAATCTCTTGCAATTGGAGGCATTACTGAACAACTCTTGCGCGTTGCCTTCATACAAGGTGCGCGCAGTGATCAACTCCGCAGAGCTCTCGTGAGCAGAGAAGGCATGCCAACCACTTGGGCTAAGCTTATGGAAGCATCGCGAGTCTTCGCGCGAAATGAAAAACAAATTGCCCAAGACAGAGCAAGAGATAGAGGGCATCAAACAGAGGCACCACGCAACAATGAAAGGAAGGGCAAACAAAACTCTGTATGGTCCAGGTTGCAACAAACCAATTATTCTCCCGCAGAAAAGCAAGCGCAACAAAGTTCACCCCAGCCCCAAAAAGACATTCTTAATCGCGGAGAGGGTGACAAGAAGGAAGGCGGCAGAGAGCCTAATAGACCTCTACCAAGAATATGGACTCCCCTCACCAAAACGCCTTCGCAAGTGTTAAGCACAGAGAATGTCCAGTTTAAAAGCCCCAGGCCATTACTCCATAAGGGACCACCAAACAGTGGCAAATATTGTGAGTTTCACAAATCCACAGGGCACAACACCGATTCATGCCATCATTTGAAGGATGCGATCGAAAAAGACGTGAAATCAGGCAAGTTGGCTCACCTAGTAAAAAACCCAAGACCAGAGAATGAACAACCAGACGGAGCCTCAGCCAATAAAAAATTCAAAAGAATCTGTGTAGCTGAAGGAGGAAGGCGAGGGCAAAGATCGAGGAAGAGAAGCGCGCAAACCCAAGGGGATTGGCGCGAGCAACAAGTAATCTTCCCAAGAATCAGATGAGGCCCGTCCATCAGCAGTCCTCTAGTCATCACTGCACACATCGCTCATTATGAGGTGTCAAAAGTCCTGGTGGACACCGGTAGTGAATCAGACATCATGTATGAGCAATGTTTCAGGAAGTTGGATCCAGCAGACCAAGTGTGACAACTGCCCGATCCGACCCGACCCAGGTACCCGTTTTCGAATCCGATTCTTTTTATGATTTAAAATTTGATTGTTAATCTTTGTAAATTTAGCATTAAATAAATTATATATATATATTTTTATATTACTTACTAATAATAATAATTCTCTTCTCGCCGTCCCGCCTCTTTCTCTTTCTTGTCGCCGTCCCGCCTCCTTGCTTAACCCTCACGCCTTGAACGCCCCTTTCTCTTAACTCTTTGCTTGTCCTTTGGTTCTTCCCGCCTAAGGATGTCTGCGCAGCTCCACGCGCCAGACTCTTTACAAGGAAGCCTGCGTGAAGACCGGTTGTTCCTGCGATACGCGAGGCGAACTGTTCTCGCAGCGCGCTAAGAATTGTAGTTCTTCTCGCAGCGCGCTAAGAATGGTAGTTCTTCCCGCGACGCGCTAAGGATTGGTAGTTCTTCCCGCGACGCGCTAAGAATGGTAGTTCTTCCCGCGGCGCGCTAAGGATCTTAGTTCTTCCCACGGCGCGCTGTGATTTGTTCTCTGTCTGCCTTCGCCCTCGCGCGTGCGCCCGAGCTTTCTCGCGCTAGACCTTAAGTCTTTTCTTCTGTTTAGGTCAGCCTGTATTCTTTTGTGATATCTTATCTTCTGTCTGAATAGTCACTTTCGGCGCAGCATGCGCACCAACCCCATTGGTTGGTAGAAAAAGTGACTGACATTATCTTTTGAAATCTTCTTTTGCATGCCTTGACCAGTACCTTTATCTGACTCCTCCCATGCTTTATTCTGTAACCTGTCAGCCTTTTTCCTGTTCCCCTGCTGCCATATCTTGTGATATCTTTTGCTTTTGGAATCTTTTGCCTTTTGATATCTTTTGCTTGATTTGATAAGATCTTTTCCTCCTTTTTAGGGATTGTGTTCCCTAGGGTTTCCCTATATATAATACTATTTTCTTGTTATTTAACACTACACACAAACACTCAAACTCTTCTCTGCTCTCTTCTCCTTGCCTTCTGCCGTTGTTCCTCAGCCGCCTCCTCTCTCTGCCTTCGTCTTTTCCCTTGTCCTGCCCAGATTTCCGGTAATATATAATATATAATAATTTGTTAAAGATACATATTACTATGCTAACACTTATTCAAGGCATAAAACAAATCATTAAACCAATAAACTTTTATTTATAGGTTAACTTGTGCTTGTTTCTTGCATTATCTTTCAACACACCTTTTTCAGGTGAGTAACCTCGTACCTAATCCCTTTTTATTTTTAATGTTTTGGGATGTTCATGTGTTCGTACAAACTTGAGTCTTAAACTTGTTTATGAACTTTTGTCTCGCAAAACCCCATGTGTTATGGACGTAGACTTGGCTGTTTATTTGTATGTGTGGATCATTAACCGTCTTGTCGGCCTATTCCGCAGTTTTCATGGATCCATTAGATGAACACGGGAGAACTATCGTTTATGATTTCTCTTTTGTTTACACTTGCACAGTTTTCTTGTTTTTGTGCTCAATTGGGAGCACGGATTGAACTATGAGCTATGATCTAAGGCTTGATCACAATCTGATTACACCCTTGTTGAACACCAGTTATACACATGATGCGCGCAGATATTGTTATCTATTTATATGTATTAAACTTGATTTCTCACCGACACGCAAGTGTTGACGTTTTATTTTAACACATGTTCAGGTTTGCTGTAGCTGCTTTTGGGAATCACTTGGACGCGTAGGATGTTTTCTTTTTGTTTGGACCTAGATTAAAATGTAACAAGACATATTATGTTATTTGAATATTTTAAGTTATGATATGATTTATGTTACTTTATGTCGTGTTCTGCGCGTGCGCAATGAAATGTATTTATTAAATATTGACACCCAAATAGTGTCGCGAGTAATGAAACAATACGTGGCGCCCCGATGTATAATCCGCCTTTGGTCGGGGTGTTACAGATTGGTATCAGAGCTCCGTGACTTTAGGATAGGTGGTTAGACGTAACGACCTAGAATACCTAAGAGTCCCTTCTCGCGCATGAGAAATATCTCATGTTACCTAAGAGTCCCTTCTCGCGCATGAGAAATATCTCATGTTATTTACTCGATATTTATAAAATATGCTGGCGCTTACGCAGCACATAATTTCATGTTTTATTCGCGATCTTTCGATTTTTATTGTTAAATTTCAATCTATTTCTTTACTTACATATTCGTTTGTTGTGGGGATTGAAAATCCGAGAAGTCATGGTGGTACATGAATAGTTGATTTTCAATTACCATTAACTTTATGTTTTAAATTGAAGATTTGAAAAGTCATGGTGATACATGAATTGTCAATCTCCAATATTCATTTACTCGATATTTTAAATTGAAGATTTGAAAAGTCATGGTGATACATGAATGGTCAACCTTCAATGCTCATTTACTCAATATTTTAAATTGAGAATTCGGAAAGTCATGGTGATACATGAATTGTCGATTTTCAATTCGAATTCATTACCTGTATTAAGTTTGCATTTAAATTCATATTTTACCTCAAAATTTGATAGCATTTAACTTCGCGAAACAAGCTTTACGACGATATACTTTGCGCTAAAACGATTTCCTATGCCCAGATATTAACAAAAATTAAAACTTTTATAGAATGCCTCCGCTATCTCGCCGATTTCAGAGGAGAGAAGCCTCGCGCAGGCGTAGACAGCAACGTTCCCAGGAAATGGCCGCCGCGATAGCCCAAGCCTTAAACCAAAATAATCCCAACTCCTCCGGATACAATATTAAATCCTTTAATGCGGGTAACCCTCCGAAATTCACAGGACTTGAAGGAGCCACCGTTATGCTCCAATGGCTTGAGAAAATTGAAAACACTTTCCTCCATACCCAATGCCCTCCAGACAAACGAACCTTATACGCCTCAAGTGTCCTAGAATCAAGGGCGCTTACTTGGTGGAATGGAGTAGCTCATGCGCGTGGCGCAGAGGCTGCTTCTAGCATGCTTTGGGAGGAATTCAAGGAAATCTTGACGCGAGAGTTCTGCCCTCCCAACGAAGTAAAGCGCCTGGAGGAAGAGTTTTGGAACCTGAAACAGTACAGTGGCGAAGCGCGCGAGTACGCGACGCGCTTCCATGAATTAAGCTTGCTTGTCCCGCACCTAGTCACCCCTTCCCGCCGAGCCATCGAGAAGTTCCTTGGGGGTCTCCCCATGGAAATCCAAGATTCTGTATGGGCCAGGAACCCACTAACCCTCTCTGACGCCATCGAGTTGGCCGCTGTGCTCAGCGACAACCATGTCAGGGCAGGAACCCTGTTCCTGCGGGGAGCTGAGAAGACCAAACCCACCAAGACTGTCCCAGAACCAACAGAAACCAAACCAGAACCCTCAAACCGTAACAACCTCAAGCGCAAGCGCAAAGCCTATGCGCTTACCAACCCGCCCATTGTCCAGCAACCCACCTACCAACCTCCAGTTTACGCGCCTAACCCACTGTCGACCTACCCAACACCTCCTGTAGTCCACAACTATGCCTTAACCAATCCAGCACTCCCTGCCCCGCCAACTAAGAAACCTTACACAGGAAACCAGCCTTTTTGCCCAACCTGTAGACTTCACCATCCAACTCAAGTCCCGTGCCGACAATGCAACCGATGTGGCCGTATTGGTCACACTGCTGAGAACTGTAGAGTCCTTCCCGCCAACCCAATCACGCAAACACCAACTTACCCGCTAAACCCACAGCCAACATACCCTAATCCACGACCCAGGTCGTGCTATAACTGCGGTGATCCCAGTCATTTCCGGAACGCGTGCCCGAGACTACAAGTTCAGATTACGCAAGCGAACCCAGTTAACCAAATTTCGAACCAAGTGACGCGTGGCCGAGCTTTTAATATAACCGCGCACCAAGCGCAAGCGAATAATGACGTGGTTAATGGTACATTTTTACTTAACGGACAATATGCATCCATACTTTTTGATACTGGCGCCGATAGAAGTTTTATTTCTCGCGCATTTGAGCAGAAACTTGCGCGACCGCGCATAAACTTAAGCGAAAACTTTTCAGTTGAATTGGCTAATGGTGAAACTATTTTAATAAACTCCGTGATCAATGATTGCACGCTTAACCTTAATGAACATGATTTTCTAATCGACCTCATTCCTATGCCGCTTGGAAGCTTTGATGTTATTATCGGTATGGACTGGCTCTCGCAAAATCGCGCCGAAGTTATTTGCGCCAAAAAGATGATTCGCATTCCTCGAGAAAATGGTGATCTGCATATCTACGGCGAGAAACCATCTAACGGTCTTAAACTAATGTCATGCACTGAAGCCCGAAGACTTTTGCGGAAGAAATGTGTTGCATTCTTAGCCCATGTGGTCAAACCCGATGAAGGAAAGAAGAAACTTCGCGAAATCCCCATCGTGCGTGACTTCCCTGAAGTCTTTCCCGATGATCTTTCTGGTTTACCTCCCGCTCGGGAAGTTGAGTTTCGTGTTGATCTTGTCCCTGGTGCTTCCCCCGTAGCCAAATCTCCTTATCGTCTTGCGCCCGCTGAAATGCAAGAATTAGCAAGTCAACTCCAAGAGTTGACCGCTAAAGGATTCATTCGCCCTAGCTCTTCGCCATGGGGTGCTCCGGTGTTGTTCGTTAAAAAGAAAGATGGTACGTTTCGCATGTGTATTGATTACCGCGAGCTGAACAAGCTCACCATTAAGAACCGGTATCCCTTACCGCGTATTGACGACCTCTTTGATCAACTCCAAGGTGCCTCTTGTTTCTCCAAGATCGATCTCCATTCTGGCTATCACCAGTTGCGTATCCGCGATGAGGATATTCCCAAGACTGCTTTTCGAACCCGCTATGGCCATTTTGAATTCTTGGTCATGCCCTTCGGTTTAACCAACGCACCCGCTGTCTTCATGGATCTAATGAACCGGGTGTGTAGGCCTTTCTTGGACCGATTCGTGATCGTGTTTATCGATGACGTTCTGGTGTATTCCAAAACCAAGGCCGAGCATGAGCAACATCTTCGGTTGGTGTTGCAAAAGCTTCGAACCGAGCAACTCTTTGCCAAACTCTCCAAGTGTGAGTTTTGGTCGGATGAAGTACAGTTTCTTGGTCATGTTGTAAACAAGATGGGTATTCATGTCGACCCATCCAAAATTGAAGCAATCAAAAACTGGATTACGCCGTCCACTCCTACCGAAATCCGTTCCTTTTTGTGCTTAGCTGGTTACTACCGGCGATTTATTTCGAACTTCTCAAAGATCGCTTTGCCTTTAACAGCTTTAACGCACAAAGGCAAACCGTATATTTGGGGCTCGAAGCAAGAAGAAGCCTTTCTGAAGCTCAAGCGATTGTTGTGCGAAGCTCCTGTTCTAACTTTACCAGAGGGTAATGATGATTTTGTCGTGTATTGTGATGCCTCCAACCAAGGTCTCGGTTGTGTACTTATGCAACGAGGCAAGGTTATCGCTTACGCGTCAAGGCAACTCAAAATTCACGAAAAGAATTATACGACTCACGATCTCGAACTTGGTGCAGTTGTATTTGCCTTGAAAATCTGGAGACACTACCTCTATGGGACTAAGTGCATCATCTACACCGACCATAAAAGCCTTCAGCATATTTTTGACCAAAAGGAACTTAACATGAGACAACGCCGATGGAACGAACTCATCAGCGATTACGATTGTGAGATCCGGTATCACCCTGGAAAGGCTAATGTGGTAGCCGATGCGCTCAGCCGCAAACCCAGCCAACTTAACTGTATCTTGCCGATCACGCAGCTTCACTTCGCGCCGATTCAAAGCAATCTTGAATCACGCATTCGTGACGCGCAGCGCGCATCCATCAGCAATGGCAACCTTCGCGCCGAGTTAGCGTGTGGCGCGGAAGCGCATTTTGTCCCTAATCTGAGTGGAATTCTCTGCTATCTCAATCGCATCTGGATCCCCAATGATGAGAATCTTCGCACTGTCCTACTGTGTGAAGCGCACAAATCTCGGTATTCCGTTCATCCTGGTGCTGACAAAATGTACAAAGATTTGCGCCTTTCTTATTGGTGGCCTGGTATGAAAAAGGATATTGCTGTGTTCGTAGCTAAATGCCTAACTTGTTCTAAGGTAAAAGCTGAACATCAACGCCCATCTGGTTTGCTCGAACAACCTGAAATTCCTACGTGGAAATGGGAAAGTATAGCAATGGACTTTATCACCAAGTTACCCTTGACCGCAAGCAAACATGATAGCATTTGGGTAATAGTGGATCGATTGACCAAGTCTGCTCACTTTCTGCCCATTCGTGAAACCTACCGTGTTGAACAACTTGCGCATCTTTATGTCAAAGAGATTGTCTGCCGTCATGGTACTCCTTTGAGCATCATATCCGATCGCGATGGCCGTTTTATATCTCGCTTTTGGAAATCTCTCCAATCTGCGTTAGGAACTCGTTTGGACATGAGTACTGCATATCATCCTCAGACTGACGGACAGTCTGAGCGAACCATTCAAACCCTTGAGGATATGCTTCGATCTTGTGTTCTTGATTTTGGAGGTAATTGGGATTCACACCTACCTCTGATCGAGTTCTCTTATAATAACAGCTATCATTCCAGTATCGGTGTGGCCCCATTTGAAGCACTTTACGGTCGAAAGTGCCGTTCACCGATTTGTTGGAACGAAGTGGGTGAAGTTCAAATCACAGGACCCGAATTAGTTCAAGAGACAACCGATAAAATCGCCAAGATCCGTGATCATCTGCTGACTGCCAGAAGCCGACAGAAGAGTTACGCAGATCGCAGGCGGAAGCCTCTCGAATTTCTAGTTGGTGATCTTGTTCTCCTCAAAGTGTCGCCCTGGAAGGGTGTTGTCCGCTTTGGGAAGAAAGGTAAGCTTGCACCTCGTTATGTTGGTCCATTCAAGATTCTTGCGAGGGTGGGAAAAGTTGCTTACAAGCTAGACCTGCCGCCCGCGCTCAGCAATGTGCATCCAACTTTCCATGTATCCAATCTCAAGAAATGTTTAGCTGACGAGAACCTCCACATACCACTTGATGAAGTTCAAGTTGATGAGTCTATGCATTTCGTTGAAAAGCCTGTTGAGATTATGGATCGCGAGGTAAAGCAAACCAAGCGCAGTCGCATCCCTATTGTTAAAGTTCGTTGGCAGTCCAAGCGCGGAGCCGAGTTCACTTAGGAAAGGGAAGATCAGATGAAGATCAAGTACCCGTACCTTTTCTCTGCGCAACCTACTTCGAGATAAATTTCGGGACGAAATTTCTTAAAGTAGGGGAGACTGTGACAACTGCCCGATCCGACCCGACCCAGGTACCCGTTTTCGAATCCGATTCTTTTTATGATTTAAAATTTGATTGTTAATCTTTGTAAATTTAGCATTAAATAAATTATATATATATATTTTTATATTACTTACTAATAATAATAATTCTCTTCCCGCCGTCCCGCCTCTTTCTCTTTCTTGTCGCCGTCCCGCCTCCTTGCTTAACCCTCACGCCTTGAACGCCCCTTTCTCTTAACTCTTTGCTTGTCCTTTGGTTCTTCCCGCCTAAGGATGTCTGCGCAGCTCCACGCGCCAGACTCTTTACAAGGAAGCCTGCGTGAAGACCGGTTGTTCCTGCGATACGCGAGGCGAACTGTTCTCGCAGCGCGCTAAGAATTGTAGTTCTTCTCGCAGCGCGCTAAGAATGGTAGTTCTTCCCACGACGCGCTAAGGATTGGTAGTTCTTCCCGCGACGCGCTAAGAATGGTAGTTCTTCCCGCGGCGCGCTAAGGATCTTAGTTCTTCCCGCGGCGCGCTGTGATTTGTTCTCTGTCTGCCTTCGCCCTCGCGCGTGCGCCCGAGCTTTCTCGCGCTAGACCTTAAGTCTTTTCTTCTGTTTAGGTCAGCATGTATTCTTTTGTGATATCTTATCTTCTGTCTGAATAGTCACTTTCGGCGCAGCATGCGCACCAACCCCATTGGTTGGTAGAAAAAGTGACTGATATTATCTTTTGAAATCTTCTTTTGCATGCCTTGACCAGTACCTTTATCTGACTCCTCCCATGCTTTATTCTGTAACCTGTCAGCCTTTTTCCTGTTCCCCTGCTGCCATATCTTGTGATATCTTTTGCTTTTGGAATCTTTTGCCTTTTGATATCTTTTGCTTGATTTGATAAGATCTTTTCCTCCTTTTTAGGGATTGTGTTCCCTAGGGTTTCCCTATATATAATACTATTTTCTTGTTATTTAACACTACACACAAACACTCAAACTCTTCTCTGCTCTCTTCTCCTTGCCTTCTGCCGTTGTTCCTCAGCCGCCTCCTCTCTCTGCCTTCGTCTTTTCCCTTGTCCTGCCCAGATTTCCGGTAATATATAATATATAATAATTTGTTAAAGATACATATTACTATGCTAACACTTATTCAAGGCATAAAACAAATCATTAAACCAATAAACTTTTATTTATAGGTTAACTTGTGCTTGTTTCTTGCATTATCTTTCAACACACCTTTTTCAGGTGAGTAACCTCGTACCTAATCCCTTTTTATTTTTAATGTTTTGGGATGTTCATGTGTTCGTACAAACTTGAGTCTTAAACTTGTTTATGAACTTTTGTCGCGCAAAACCCCATGTGTTATGGACGTAGACTTGGCTGTTTATTTGTATGTGTGGATCATTAACCGTCTTGTCGGCCTATTCCGCAGTTTTCATGGATCCATTAGATGAACACGGGAGAACTATCGTTTATGATTTCTCTTTTGTTTACACTTGCACAGTTTTCTTGTTTTTATGCTCAATTGGGAGCACGGATTGAACTATGAGCTATGATCTAAGGCTTGATCACAATCTGATTACACCCTTGTTGAACACCAGTTATACACATGATGCGCGCAGATATTGTTATCTATTTATATGTATTAAACTTGATTTCTCACCGACACGCAAGTGTTGACGTTTTATTTTAACACATGTTCAGGTTTGCTGTAGCTGCTTTTGGGAATCACTTGGACGCGTAGGATGTTTTCTTTTTGTTTGGACCTAGATTAAAATGTAACAAGACATATTATGTTATTTGAATATTTTAAGTTATGATATGATTTATGTTACTTTATGTCGTGTTCTGCGCGTGCGCAATGAAATGTATTTATTAAATATTGACACCCAAATAGTGTCGCGAGTAATGAAACAATACGTGGCGCCCCGATGTATAATCCGCCTTTGGTCGGGGTGTTACACCAAGCAAGGCTCGAAGTTGTGAATGCACCAATCTCGGGTGTCTCAAACGAAATTATTCACCCCCTAGGTCAGATACAGTTCGAACTAACTATGGGGGATGAAAAGCACAAGCGAGCTGAAATTGTCAACTTCTTGGTCTTGCCCACCACTTCATGCCATAATATGATCTTGGGTAGAGGAACGATTGCCCAATTCAATGCCATACCGTCACCAGCGCACGGCGCATTGGGGTTCCCAACACCAACAGGAGTAACATTTGTGTATCGAGATCATTTATGCGCAGTAACAAGTACACCTCGAGAAGGGAGAATGAAGCTTCCAATGGCAAAAAACGCGCCAGAGGAATGGATTCTCAACCCAAAATTCCCAGAACAAACAATCACAATCGGAGCTACGATATCAGATGACACAAGGGTGAGAATGAAAAGATTGCTCACAACGTATATATCGGTCTTCGCGTGGCAACATTCTGATATGACTGGGGTTCCGCGAGACATAGCGCAGCATTCTCTCAACACATTCAAGTCTGTAGAGCCAATTGCTCAAAAGAAAAGAGTCATAGGAGATGAGAAGGCAAAGGCCATGAATGAGCAAGTAGAAGATCTACTGCGCGTAAATATCATTCGCCCAATACGATACCAAACATGGGTAGCCAATCCTGTGATGGTAAAGAAGAGCAATGGGTCATGGAGAATGTGCATTGATTTCAAGGACCTCAACAAAGCGTGTCCAAAAGATTGTTACCCCCTCCCAAATATTGACGCGAAGGTGGACTCTGTGGCGCCATTCAAGCTCAAATGTTTCCTGGATGCCTATAGGGGCTATCACCAAATTCAAATGGCACCACAGGATGAAGACAAGACTGCTTTCAGAACTGACAAGGGTGTTTTCTGTTACACAATAATGCCCTTTGGTCTGAAGAATGCAGGAGCCACTTACCAAAGACTCATGGATGCAGTTTTCAACGAGCAGATTGGAAAAAACTTAGAAGTCTACGTGGATGATTTGGTGATTAAAAGCAAGGAGGAAAAACAAATGCTCAAAGACATCGAAGAAACCCTTCGGCGACTAAAGGAAGTAAACATGAAGCTCAACCCGAGCAAATGCACATTCGGCGTGGAAGAAGGGAAATTTCTCGGCGTAATGGTCACCAAGGATGGTTTCAAGGTGAACCCAGAGAAGGTGGAGGCTATCCTCGACATGCCCTCACCGTCCACCATGAAGGAAGTTCAAAAGTTGAATGGTAGATTGGTATCAATTAACAGGTAGAGATGGCCAAAAAAACCGGTTGGGGAACCGGTTTACCGGTTTAAACCGGAAACCGGTTTTTACGAAAACCGGTTTTTTAAAAACCGGTTTGACCGGTTTACAAACCGACGGTTCGTCTTTCGGTTACAAGTTCTAGATCCAAAACCGGTTAACGAACCGGTTAATGGAAAAACCGGTTTTTTTTAAAACCGGTTATTATGAAAAAAACCGGTTATTAACCGGTTATTTTAAAAAAAAAACCTGTTAACCGGTTATTAACCGGTTCTAACCGGTTTCTAAACCGGTCCTAACCGGTTAGACCGGTCCGAGTTTTGCACCAAAAAAACCGGTTAATAAACCGGTCCGGTTATTTAAAAACCGGTTTTTTTCTAGGCCAAGAAAAACCGGTCCGGTTATTAACCGAACCGGTTTTTTTAAAAAAACCGATTTGTGCACCTCTATTAACAGGTTCCTAGCAAACCATGCAAGCAAATCTACCCCATTCGTTAACACATTGAGAAATTGCTTAAAGAAAAGCCAATTCAAGTGGACGCCTGAGGCCGAGCAAGCTTTCAGTGAGATAAAAGAATGTCTGATAAATCTGCCTGCGCTCACAGCTCCACTTCCTGGTGAAACTTTAACGTTGTACCTGTCAGCAGGAGAGCGCGCCATTGGCGCAGTATTATTGGTGGATCGCAAGGGAATCCAAACATCAATTTATTATGTAAGTCGGGTGCTGACAGATCCTGAGACGCGCTACACCATCATAGAAAAGTTAGTTTTATCACTAACGCATGCGTCGCGCAAGCTTCACAGATATTTCAATGGTCATCCTATTGAAGTCCTGACTGGTTACAACATCCAGCAAGTCTTGCGGCGTCCCGCGCTCTCAGGAAGGCTGACAAAATGGGCGCTGGAATTAGGGGAGCACACGATCACCTATAAGCCTCGTCCAGCAATCAAGGGACAAGTCTTAGCTGATTTCATCGCAGAAATCCCTGAAGGAAAAGTCGGAGAGGCTCAGCGCGAAGTAGACCCTCCGCAATCCAATAATGAAGAAAACGTTTGGAGATTATTCACTGATGGAGCTTCAAACAACGAAGGGTCCGGCGCAGGCCTCAAACTGGTGGATCCAGAAAATCATGAGTATACCTACGCAATCAGGTTGGATTTCAAGAGCACCAACAATGAAGCTGAGTATGAAGCCCTGCTGGCTGGTTTGCGCATCACGCACAAGTTCGGAGTTAAAAAGCTAGAAGCTCATGTAGATTCATACCTGGTAGCAGCACAAGTCAATGGCCTTTATGATGCCAAGGAGAACACCATGCCTCTGTATCTAGAGCAGGCGAAGAAACTCACCGAACAATTTGACTTTTTCAGAATCATACACATTCCGCGCAGTGAAAATAAGTCTGCCGACGCGCTGAGCAAGATGGCATCAACCAGCTTCGATCATTTTGGCAAAGATGTCAGGGTGTAAGTCATGAGCAACCCGTCGGTGGGAGCGAAGTCTGTCCTTGTAATTCATACTACACCTTCATCATGGATAACTCCAATAATGAAATTCTTGAGGGAGGGAAAGGTACCAGACGATCGCGCACAGGCGAGGAAGATAAGGCACAAGTCGCAGAACTACGAACTGCTTGATGGTACGTTATATCGACGCTCTTATCTTGGACCGCTCATGAAATGCCTAGACGCTGAGGAAGCAAGCTATGTGATCAGAGAGATATACGAAGGAATCTGTGGAATACATGCTGGCCCGCGCATGGTGGTTGCCAAGGCAATGAACGCAGGCTATTATTGGCCAGGCATGTACTTGGACGCGTTAAAAGAGATCCAAAAATGCAAAGCGTGTCAGAGATATGCGCCAAACACCATGCGGCCAAAGAACAACTTGATTCCGGTGACCTCTGCGTGGCCTTTCCACAAATGGGCAATCGATATTGTGGGTCCCTTACCACAAGCGCCGGGGCGAGTAAAGTTTTTGGTAGTGGCAGTAGACTATTTCACAAAATGGGTTGAAGCAAAGCCACTTGCAAAAATCACAGCCGAGGCAATGAAGCAATTTATTTGGAGCCACATCGTATGCCGTTTCGGCCTGCCCATGGAAATCGTGAGCGACAATGGCAAACAATTCACTGACAAGAAGATATCCAGTTGGTTCAAGGAATTGCGCATCAACCAAGTCTTCACTTCAGTATACCACCCTCAAGGGAATGGCCAAGTAGAACGCGCGAACCAAAGCTTGCTGACTGGGCTGAAGAAAAGGTTGGAGGGAGAGTCCCATGCATGGGTGGAAGAGTTACCTAATGTCCTGTGGGCGCACAGGACATTAAGCAAAACCAGCAATGGCGAGTCCCCGTTCAGCCTAACCGATGGAACGGAGGCTATGATTCCAGCAGAGATCGGATGCCCATCCTATAGAGTGCTCATGATGAGTAAGACGGATAACGAGCGCGAAAGGAGGCTGGATCTCAACTTACTTGAAGGGCGCAGAGAGGCGGCTATCATCAGTGAAGCCAAATACAAGAAAAAACTAGAAAAATATTACAATCAGCGCGTGAAAGAATGCCACTTCAAGAAGAATGATTTTGTCCTGCGGAACAATGAAGCTAGTCGCGCAATACGCTTATCAAGTCACACCCTGGGAGGGACCTTATCAAGTCTCGGAAGAATTGGGAAAAGGCACATACGCTTTAAAAGATTTAAATGGAAAGAAGATCCCGCGCACATGGAACGCAGCACAACTCAGAAAATGTTTCATGTAAAAGTTGTTAAGTTTGTAATCAAGGCTTTTTAAGCCATTATGAATAATGATACGCGCTATTTTTTCTTAATATGCGTTCTATTACCTTTTGCATACATGTTTCACACTTCCCTTTATTAATTTTGAGCAATACGACAACATTGTATTGACATCAAACTAAAAATAAAACGAAGTAAAACATACATGCGCGAGCTTCAAGCTCAAACGCGTTAACGAGTTTTAACTCTAAAACGTCAGGGCCTTAGCCCAACAATATGAGCCTTAGCTCAGGGCCTTAGCCCAATAATATGAGCCTTAGCTCAAATTACTCATAGCATCCATCCTACGTATTGCGCAGCTGGACCATAAAAATACCTAAGCACAGCTAAGGCAAAGCACATGCCAAAGCATAGTTGTTAAGGTCTCAGGTCGAGGTAGCGCATGGGATTATAATGGATATCAGAGTAACACATAATGACACGTAAAGGCTAAAAAAAAAAACTCATTCATAATTCCTTATAATAAATGCGCGATAATGTCCCGCAAAAGAGGAATAATGAAATGCCAAGGCACGTGTCAGCATATTCAAAATATCGCAAAATAATTTGAAATATGACAACTGTTAAGGATTAAGTAAAAATAATTTCCTTACAACCTTGTTCAAGTTTCAATGTGTAAGCATACGTTATATTCAACAAGCACACGCATGCAATATAAAGAGATGAATTGGGAATGCGCAAGATGCGAATAAGGGAAGAACAAAATTTCATTCCAAAACATAGAAGTTTACAAATTTACAAATGATGAGGTAAAAACTACAAAAAAAAAACAAGGGTTTTTCAAGTCTCTATATCAATATCAGCCTCTTCATCGTCCTCATCATTACTTCCTCCCTCAGCATCTGGCGCAGCCCGCTCCTCATCTCCAAACTTACCATAATCAAGCTGTTCGTCTTGAATATAGTCGTCTTCTATTATGATAGCGTCAGGAGTAGGTCCTTTGGCCACGCCAGAGCCGCTAGCAGAGGTAGCGTTGCCCGCGCCATCATCATTGCCACCAGTCCCTTCACATTCATCAAGTAATTTCTTTAAAGCGCCAAGATCGGGCTGGTCAGCAAGCGCGGCTATCTGCAAAGTCACAAGGAAAAGTATGAGTACAAAAGATTATGAAAATAAGTCAAGTAAACTCATTAAGGTTAAAATACCTGCTCAAGGATGGGAATTGGAGTATTCAGGTACTTCTCCCCCACCTCAGCCATGTCAGCGCAGACAACGTCGAGCAGATAAGGATAGTCGGATGGATTCTTCTTTATCATGTCATATTCATAGCCATCCTTAAACCCTTCAGCTTGACCCACCAAGCGCGACGCTGCATTACAATCCATCACAAGGGTCTGAAACTCGTCTGAGTATTTCATCGCATAAGCGCAACGAGTCACACCCTGTGAAATTAGCCATTGACGGTCCTGTGCAAGGGAAGAAACAGACGTCTCAAGAGCAGGAATCTGAGAGTTTAACAACTCAACAGTTTCCTTGGCTTGTTTTAGCTCTTCTTTGTCAGACGCTGCTGCCGCCAAGGCTTCATTCTTTTCCGCTCGCGCAGCATCGAGCTCTTTCTTCAGGCGCGCAACCTCACTCTCCAATAAGGATTTGTCAGTATTAGCCTGCGCAATAGTTTGGTCACGCGCCTCTGCTTCCAACTCCAAGTCACGCGCTCGACGCGCGTACTTGGCTGCGTCTGCCTCTGCCGCCTGCAGCTTCTCTCGCGCAGCTTGCAGCTCATGTCCGCGCTTCACAAAAGCAGCGTTGGCACTTGCCCGGTTCTCGCTAAGTTCTGCTTGGAGTTTCTCAGCCCTCTCTCGGGCATCAGAAAGATTCCAAGCAGAAACCTTAGCCTCTCGCTTGGCCTCCACAAGGGCATCACGCACTTTTATATAATCATTGCGAAGCTCTTGGGAGGCAGCAAAGAACACAGACCCAGCAAAAAGGTGGTCATTAAGCAAGTCCACGCGAGCGTGGTCCTCTTGAAACCTCCTTTCAGCTGGGGGAACAGAGTGAGCCCAAAAGTCTTCACATACGCCCATGGATTGGAATGAGCTCTCTTCAGTGATATTCCAGCTCGGGCGGTATATGTGATCGGCTCCCTACAAACACAAAGCAACGCAAAAAACGTTTTAGTTATCTAAACACTAATTTGGAAGTCTGCGCAGCGGAGCAAAACAAACTTATATCTGCGGAGAACCAGCAGAAAGGTTAGCGCCAGCCGATGGGCTCCTGCCTGCCCAATGGGAAGAAGGCTGCGCCATGAAATCTCGTGGCGCTATAGGGCTTACGCGGCCACCATCAGAATCTTCAAAATTGACCTCCTCATCATCCTCTATAACAGGTCTCTTCTCCTGCGACTTGGAAAAATAAAAAACAGTCTCACGAGGAGGGCTGCGCGCAGGAGGAGGTGAGGGAGGTCTTGACGCTGTTAGATCAGCGCGTAAAATAGTCTCCTGCTCCTTAGTGATCCCAATGAGGGGAGATTCAATCCTTGTCGGAGCAGGAGCTGAACTAACGGCGCCAGCGCTAGCGGTGTCACCAGCAGCTTGTGTGCCAGCTATAATTCCTACGAAAAAGCCAACAAGGAGAAATGATTCATGACTTGGAACTAAAGAAAAAAAAGAACCAGGCAATCAAAGCGCAATAAATACCTTGGCGCACCGCAGTCCGCGAATTAAGCATCGCCATGAAGTCCATTTTCCCCCTTTTTGAGGGTAAAACAGGGGACTTCAAGACAACCTTCGGCATAGCCTGGGCACCTTGCTGCGCCTGAGGTTGAGCCACCAACGTTGCCGGCTCTACAAACATTTGAGTAAACAAAGCTTTATTAATAACTATCAGAATCACGCTCATAAAACCACAAAATATAAACAAAGTATACCCGCCTTAACATCGAGCGGGCGCATTTGAGTAAACAAAGCTTTATATATTTCTAAATTTTAGTTATTGAAGGGGTATGCACCCGCCTTAACATCGAGCGGGGCGGGTCAACCCACAAGATATAGACAAGAGGCTTGAAATCAGGATGTCATGAAGACACAAAGCCAAAACCTATGCGCGTGGCGCATATCACATATGCTCACGCATCACATATGCTCACGCATATCACATCTGCGCGTGGCGCATATCACATATGCTCACGCATATCACATCTGCGCATGAAACATCTGCGCGTGAGAATAAAGAGAAGACCTCGCGCATCCCCAGGATAGGCGCATATCACACATGCACACAATCAACCACGTCCTTATCCAAATCAGGATAAGGACAACCATGATTGTGCTCATCAGACAACCTTCCAGAAGGTATCTTTTAAGGAATAAAGAATATGCTGATGTTGACAGCTGCCAATGAAGGGTGGACAACTCAGCAAAGCCCATGTGCTACCACGTGATGGCACATGGGTCAGGTGAAATACCTTGGTCAGAGAATAATCAATAAAAAAGCACCAGGTGTCCTAAGTACACGTGGCGCGAAGCAATAGGAGGAGGCCTAAAAGGCCCTAATTGGGTCTGAGCCCAATCATTGGAAACCCTAATACTATAAATACCACACCACCTCCACAGTGGGAGGTAAGCAAGAAAATATATTCTAAGTCCTTACTCATTTTCACATTCTCATTATCTTCTCCCACAATATCTTATTCTCACACCGGAGGGTTACCCCAAAGAGGATCCCTCTGTTCCTTTCTGAGGGGTAAGTTCACGGTGCTGTTCGTTTTGTAGGTGGAAGAACTCATATTCCGGAAAACCATCGGTGATATAGCACACTCACACCCGAGGAACGTAGATCGAATACAAGTAAGTCGATCCACGCTTCTTCAGTTATAATTAACGATGGATAGTTTAAAACTTAATCAATTTTAAGCAGGGAACAAAAAGAACCGCACGACCATATGTACTTGTTTTTCTTGACGTGTTACATACGATGATTATATAATCGCTTAGCTATTTATTTTCTCTCTCATTACATCTATCAAAGACTATGTTAGTATAACTGGATTACTCTCATAGTTTGCTACTTAAATTTGATAATGTATTAAACATGTTCGCTAGTCTATATAGTTTTTATATTTTTATATTGTTTGTTTTAATCTTAAATTATTTTCATATAGTTCAAATTTCAAAAATTAAACCTTAATTCAATAAAAAAATACATTGAATTGTTATGTTTACTTATAATATTAAAGCAATACTATTTTTTCATATGTAATTCAACTAGAGTAACTAACTAATACTATTTTTATTTATATAATTACTAATAAATTTACAAATATAACTTTAAATGTTGTATTAAATGAAGATTTTAATATTTATGAATTTTAAAAATTTATTTATCATTATTTATAACTTACAAATCCACTGGGATATAGCCCGTGTGATACACGGGTGGTTAAAAAATACAACAAAAAAGTTAAACTAAATAATATGTATCATAACATACTTTATGAATTCATAAGATATAAATAATTTTCTAAAATACATATATTAGTAAGAATAATTTGTATTTGCATTAGAAAATAAAAATGGAAGGTTGTGAATCTTACCAATTAAGAAAAAGAGAATGTTACTATCAATTCATTTTAGTTGAGTTGGTAAGTTACAAACATTTTAAAAGCAAGGTAATAAGTTTGATTTTCACCAACAACATATTTTTCATTTTATCATTCATAAAGTGGAAATTGTAAAAATGAAAACTTGTACACTTGACAGTCTACGTGGAAGGTCTAGTTGAATGACATGTAGAAGGATTACGTTGCTTTAATAATATAGGTAGATAAGGTATGTTAGTACGTATATTATTAAATTTAACTTGTTTGCTGTATTTTTTAACCATCAATGTATTAAAGGGCTATATCATAGTTATCCCATTAAATTGAAATTATTATTAAATTTAAAACCAGGATATTTTGACAAGTCACTAAATTTCGACAAATTGATCGTATTACCGTTGACAGGTTCCGGCAAATTAAGGTGCAAAGTCCGGTAAACGAAATTAAAAAAAGATTAAAAGAAATGGTATTTTGAAAAATAAAGAAAAACAAAGAAAAACCAACCAAAAGATGACTGAAAAGACGTTTAATGTTGAATCTTTAGATATCGCATTAAAAGCACCCAACACAAAATTTACGACCCTCAGGATTTATGAAACTACCATTGAACCCTTGATGTTTTAATACATTGTCAATATAGTCCGATTACTAATTATTGTCTTCTAAAATATGGATTAAGTGCAAAACACAAAGACCTTATTTTCTAAAATATCAAAACGTGTTTAAAATCAATATTTTAAGGTACTAGATTTTATTTCATCATATAATTATCCACACATATGATGTGCAACTCAAACATTATTTTAAATGTAAATATATTTAAAGTATCAAAGATTAAACTGAATTCAATTTATTATTAAACACCGTTATTTGAGGAAAGAAAATTTATGGCAAGCGTTTATAACAGACTATTTGTGTAAATTCCATTTGAGGTTTGTGACTAGGTTTCCAGGAGACATATCTTTTCAAAGAACTTATGATAATATTCAATCAACTCTTAAATAGCTAAAAGAATGATTGGAGTTATTAACCTGGGTAGCATAAGATTTTAAAATAAAATATATATCTGTATTTTAAAATGATAATTATGCAAGCGTCTATAAGAAATTCGTTATACAATTAAAAAAAACTCGACTTTCAATAATTTAATTGTTCATTACCGATGTTTTGATCGAAAACATTGTTTTTTTCTATTGTTTTATATTCTTCGGTATTACCCCAAAATATACCCCCGACACACATCATTAAAACCAAATGAGTATAGAAAGGTTCAAAACTTAATATATTTGAAACATGATTTCGAACAAAACACACCATGTGATCTAAGATCATATACGCATGCAAGACTTGGATTTCCTTTTTCAGGATGAAAGGACACAACACTAAACAGTGATGGTCATCGAAGATGTTTACATAAGAAAGGTTTGAAGAAGGGTTTGAACAAGGGTCTCTTGACCATCTTGTGATGGTCAAATGCCATGATTTCATGAGGTAATATGACACTTCAGGGTCTATAAAACCAATATATGTGTATTTGTGGCTCATCACCAAAATCAGTTCCGAATCCCATAGCATAGACGAAAATTAGAGTGTACCAAAGTTTATATGCATTACATATTCAGCTAATGACAAATACATCAGTGTCATATACTTGCACCTTATGCCCTTAAGTAATTCAAGTCATGGATCACCACCTTGTTTTGAGCTTATTGGATGTGGGTGAGGAAAAAACTTGGTAATCAAACATACTCAAGTATGGGTAAACCAATAATTAATGATCAATAAGAAGTCTTCATCCAGGCAACAAAAAACAAACATGTGAGTTCCTCACAAACAAAGGGAACAATAATGGCTGGTACGAGAACTCGATGTCATAGATGGTATAAGAATCACCCTTTTTTTGTTAATTGTTATTTTAAAATAGTTGGACAACCACCACAACCCTCGTCAAAGGCGATGACTACCAATTGGATGTGTTTGTGGTATTTTAAGCAAATTACACATAGTTTTGTTATATCCATAGTAGATATATCGGGCCATAAGAAATGTCACCCCTTGAATATCTCCTATGCGTTTTGAACGCAATGGTTATGGATGGTATGATATGAGAACTCCCGAGTTAAGAGCGCTTGATTGAAGGTAATCTAAAGATGAATGACCTCTGGAAAATCTCAACTAAAGTAATTAAAAAAATCGTGAGCTCTTCATGGCAAAACAACAAAATTGAAGAGTAAGAGAGACCGAATGTTACAAAGTGTATAAGAGTCAATCTTATGTTTATATGGTGAGACAAATCTCATTGTGGACGATGAGTCCCAAATGAGGTGTTTTTGAGGCCTTAAGTGAATCACATGTTGATATGTCCATTTGATATGAGAAATACTCCGACATAAATAATATCATCGAGAGGTTTTGAGCACATTAAGTATAAATGAGAGAGGAATTCCACATATTCCGTGTATAGAAAAAGAGAACAATATTTTTTTTATAGTTACACCCCAACATCACTTATTTGAAGGTTAAATTCCAAAGTTTGGTATGTCACCTCGCTCCATTTTTGATATTTTATTTCTTTTGATATATTTGTCAAACTTTCACAACTATTAAACCGAACAATGTTTATGACTTTAACGAGAATTTATATACGTTTTATAAATATGAATAATATATATTCTCAAACTAATATATTAAAATTTTTAGATATTATATCCATCAATCCATGGCTTGTTTCCTTTTCTTGAACATCTATTCCATAGATTTCATTATATAAAACTTTATAGGTTTATAAATGAAATATAGTAATATACACTAGTGGTTGTTATGAAAGCATTCATTATTTCATCATAACTTGCAAACTAAAACATTAAAATGAAACGGTATTTAATTTCATAGAAAATGATGTTTTTAAACAAGTCAAAATTTTGCCGGTAAAATGCCCAATTGTGTGATACCTTTATTTGCGAACTTAATTTGACTTTTTGGTCTCCAAATTTGACTTTTCTAACCCAAAAGTCATTAAAATTTTAAACCGAGTCTCACTCAAACACAACAGAATGTGGCTTTAAATATTGCATATTCAAAAGTCTTCTTTAGAAACTTTAAAAAAATATATGTATACTATAACTAGGAACTAACTAGGAATTACAAATATAACCCTCAGATGACAGAAATCTCAGCTTGCATAAACAGCCCCTATGATTTTCTCATGCAAATTCACCCAAGATATACATCATATACTTACTTATGACCACTACCCCCCGGCCGCCACCATCTGGCGCAAGACCGACAACTTTCCACGCAATCACCATGTGCAAGTGACAATAAAATTTATATCAAAATGGTCCCTACTAGGGACACCCAAACACCCCCCCCCCCTATACACCCTGTATAGCCATATACGGGTGATGGATTTTTTTAGCAAAATGAGACGGTGTCCCTAGAATTCCCCTATCGAAATACAGACAAATAAACGTATTTCCACACATACGATGATACGAATATATGATATGTCTACATCTCTGTCGAAACACGAAATGAAATCTGACCTGATCCATGACGATGTTCCCACGGATTTTGAGATGAACGAACCACGTCTTGATCTTCTTCTTCAGCTGCTTGATACCTGCAATGGTTTTTCGGGGGTGTGGAGGTGACTGCTAAGAAATCCTGAGGATCTCTTGTTTACAGACACAAAAAAGTGGTGGTGGCTCTTGTTGAGCATGACCCTCTAATAAGGAGGTGGAGACCTCCTTATATAGAGAGCCTCATGGCCACCATCATGATACCCTAATGGGCCTAGCCCAGTTAGGGTTACCTCCACAAAACCCCCTCAGCCCAATAACATTGTATTAGTCCATGTAATAAAATAAGCCAAACATAATAGATTTAGGGTCGTAGAACCGGGTTTTAGTACCATACCCCTACAAGCCCCCCAAGTCCAGCGTTGCTCCTGGGCGCGCAAGCGTCTAGGTGGAACGCTGGACTTTATAAGGTGTGAGGCAGTTTTTTCCCTTTTCTTTGGCCTTGTCTTTATTGTCTTTTGAGTTTTGGGAGGTTTTCTTCATGATGGTGACATGTTGTAATAAAAGCCTGCGCGCGAGGCGACTTACAAGCTATGAGAATAATAAAGCTTGCGCGCGAGGCGACTTACGAGCTATAAGAATAATAACAGCTTACGCGCGAGGCGTCTTATGGGCTGTATGAATAATAACAGCTTGCGCGCGAGGCGTCTTATGAGCTGTGAGAATAATAACAGCTTGCGCGCGAGGCGTCTTATGAGCTGTATGAATAATAACAGCTTGCGCGCGAGGCGTCTTATGAGCTGTATGAATAATAAAAGCTTGCGCGCGAGGCGTCTTACGAGCTATAAGAATAATAACAGCTTACGCGCGAGGCGTCTTATGAGCTGCATGAATAATAAAAGCTTGCGCGCGAGGCGACTTACGAGCTATAATAATAATTAAGCTTGCGCGTGAGGCGACTTACGAGCTATAATAATAATAACAGCTTGCGCGCGAGGCGTCTTATGAGCTGTATGAATAATAATAACAGCTTGCGCGCGAGGCGTCTTATGAGCTATAAGAATAATAACAGCTTGCGCGCGAGGCGTCTTATGAGCTGTAATAATAGTGGAGCTTGCGCGTGAGGCGGCTTACGAGCTACTTTATGTCCCGCGCCACGCGCAGATGTTGCATGCGCGTGCGCGTATACTTTGGTTTTGTGTTATGCGCCACGCGCAGATGTTGCATGCGCGTGCGTGTAGGCTTTATGTCCCGCGCCACGCGCAGATGTTGTATGCGCGTGCGCGTAGACTGTGATATGTGTAAGCATGTGATGCGTAAGTATGTGTAATATGCGTGAGCATATGTGATGCGTGAGCATGTGGTATGAGGATTCCCAACTTTTAAGTATGGCGCGTGTCCATATGGAATATTATGAGGATTCTCAACCCTTGAGTTTGGCGCGTAGCCATATGGGATATTATGAGGATTCCCAACCTTGAAGTCTGGCGCGTAGCCATATGGGATATTATGAGGATTCCCAACCGTTAAGTTTGGCGCGTGGCCATATGGGATATTATGAGGATTCCCAACCTTGAAGTCTGGCGCGTAGCCATATGGGATATTATGAGGATTCCCAACCTTAAAGTTTGGCGCGTAGCCATATGGGATATTATGAGGATTCCCAACCTTGAAGTTTGGCGCGTAGCCATATGGGATATTATGAGGATTCCCAACCTTGAAGTTTGGCGCGTAGCCATAAGGGATATTATGAGGATTCCCAACCTTGACGTTTGGCGCGTAGCCATATGGGATATTATGAGGATTCCCAACCTTTAAGTTTGGCGCGTAGCCATATGGGATATTATGAGGATTCCCAACCTTTAAGTTTGGCGCGAGGCCTGATGCGCGCATGCACGGCGATGGAGTGGTGACTCGTGAATGCGCGTGCATGGCGGAGGTCTCTTGCGCAAAACCCAGATGGTGGTTTCCGCGGCGGCACATGCACGGCTGCGGAGTGAGAATCCGCGGGCGCGCGTACATGGCGGCGGAAGTCTGGTAATTTCTGGATCTGCAATTTTAGAGTCAGACCTGCAACTTTAGACCTAAAATCCAGGTCTGTAATCTAGATCTAGATCTGTAAATCAGATCTAGGTAGATCTGAAGCTCGGAGCAGATTTAAAACCATCACAGATCCGGAGATCTGATCATTCGAATCAGGTTGTTTCTTTTTGTACTGATCTGGAAGCCTCTTTTAGATCTATGGATCTTTTTGAACTTTAATAGAACAAGCCTTGAAGCCTTTTTCTGTAAACTTCCAGATCTGGGTTTTTCCTGGGAGAGATCTGACAGCCGAGATGAAGATCGAAGGGTAGTTCGTTGCCGTCCCACGGATGGCGCCAATGTCGAAACACGAAATGAAATCTGACCTGATCCATGACGATGTTCCCACGGATTTTGAGATGAACGAACCACGTCTTGATTTTCTTCTTCATCTGCTTGATACCTGCAATGGTTTTTCGGGGGTGTGGAGGTGACTGCTAAGAAATCCTGAGGATCTCTTGTTTACAGACACAAAAAAGTGGTGGTGGCTCTTATTGAGCATGACCCTCTAATAAGGAGGTGGAGACCTCCTTATATAGAGAGCCTCATGGCCACCATCATGATACCCTAATGGGCCTAGCCCAGTTAGGGTTACCTCCACAAAACCCCTCAGCCCAATAACATTGTATTAGTCCATGTAATAAAATAAGCCAAACATAATAGATTTAGGGTCGTAGAACCGGGTTTTAGTACCATACCCCTACAATCTCCATGTTCAACCGCTGGTATGGTTGCTTTCTGAAATCACTAAAGTACTATAAAACATATTTTACGTGGAAGGATTGTGAAACTTGAAGGTGCCAAATGAATGAATAAAAAACGGTTAATATTTGTTTATTTCAAAACTTATCCAGTCGGGTTGGGGAAAAGCCAACATACATTTTCTCGAAATTTAATAGTAGTTTATCTTATTAGATAAAAATATAATAGGATGTTATTTATGCATTAAAATAAACCTCGTGCCATTAGGCGTGCCCTTTTTAACTTTTACTTAAAAGTAAAGCATACACTTTTGAATGAACGATTTATAAATAACTAGATTTTATCTCTTGTATTACGGGAGTTGTTTTATATTATTCGTTTTTAATATATATATATATTTGGATTTTAATTTTATTTATTGTAAGAAAGTTAATAATTAATATACTTGAGGTTTGATGATAAAATAGTTTCACAAATAAATGATATGTTATAATATGGTTTAAAAGCTATATGGGTTTGGTGATACTCATTACCCGTTTATTTTCTTTATTATAAAATTGTTTCTTAATTATAAATAATATCTTTTTTTAAAAATAAAAATAGGATATTAATTTTTAGTATATCCATATTTTATAGGATTTTCATATCAAATATTTGATGATATTAATTTTTAATATAATGAGATGTTATAACTCGTTTAAGAGCTATCTGAGTTTGGTGAGACATTTACCCGTGAATTCGGGTCAAATGCGTGAGAAGCCTTCATTTACAAATAAAGCAATCTGATGGCTTGAGAGAATGGTTATTTTACATTTTTCGTTTTTTTAATATTTATTTTTTGGATTTTAATTTTCTTTATTGTAAGAAAGTTAATAATATACTTAGGGTTTGATGGTGAAAGGGTTTCATAAATAAATGATATGTTATAACCCGTTTAAAAGTTATCTGGATTTTAGTGACCCATGACCTGCTTATGTTTTTTACTATAAAATTGTTTATTAATTATAAATAATATCTTTTTATTTTTAAATTGGATATTAAATTTTAGTATATCCCTATTTTATAAGATTTTCATATCAAATAATTGGTAAGATTAATTTTTAATTTAATTAGATGTTATAACTCGTTTAAGAGCTATCTGGTTTTGGTAAGACCCATACCCATGAATTTAGGTTAAATCAATGAGAAGCATCCATTTAAAAATTAAGCAATCTGGTGGCTTCCATAAAAAGGAGGGGGGAGGGGAGGGCGACCACATCACGACACGTAGGATTTAAGGGATTTCATTTATATATATTATAGATATAGATATATGATTTAAAATACACCTTTGACTTTATGTTCGTTTGACTCTTTTAGGTAACTAGCACTATTTACTTTTAGGTTGATCCTTTTTTTTTTTTTTTAATTTTTAGTCTTTTAGTACTAGCTGTTGTAGATAAAGACCATTTATAAATAAGTGAATCAAAACACCAAGGTTTATTGCACACGATATGGGTGTTGTAGGGGAGTCGGGTTATTCAGTTATTGATCTTAATGTTGACGATGAGAGTTTCACCAATTTGAGGAGACGACAAGACCACAACAAAAAGGAAAAAGCCGTCATAATTACACTAAGAAGAGTTGATAAAGATCATTTCTCATTTTACCACTTTCAGTTCCAAGGAAAAAAAACAACTAGAGCGAATAAGTTGTGCATCAAGCAAAAGAAGCTACAAATTAGAGCATGCATGTGACAAACACAAGAAAAGGTGTTGCAAGAACAAAAGGAAAAATATATGGACTTCTTCCTAAAAACGCACAATCACTTGATGGGAGTGATTGCAGGCGGTGCAAGCGCGTAAACAAATATTAAAAATAACATACACAAAAAAAAAAAAAAACATTGAAACAAGAAAGTGAGAATTTGATTTCACCAAGCAATTTTATCCCTAAAAGAACAATTAGGGTGGGCTATCATTTAAAGAATCCTATATTACACTAGCCCAATTAGGATATGCAAATGGGCCCATCACTCTAAGATTGGAAATAGTAAAAAGTTTGTTTGGTCAATTTATTGGGTTCCCTAAAGTTCAATTTATTTAGATGGCTGGTGGCTTTAAACAAATTACAAGGGAGGCTTTGGAAATGAGAGTACAAGTAACCTCCTCCTTGTGTACGTATTGTGGACTGTGGGGTAACCAATGCGTGAAATGACAGAGCACATCATATTAGTTCATGGGCCTTAGGTATTCATCTGTTCACATATAGGTTTATTCGATTTTGATTTTTTTTTTGCCCTAAACAAAAACTGAATTGAGACGAACTAAAATGTGTTTAACCGAACCAAATTCAACCGATTTATTTGGTTTATTCGGTTCGGTTAACCGATTATAGATTATTCGGTTTATTTGATTGAGTTTAATTCAGTTGTCCGAATAAGTAAGATTTGTGGAACCGATAACCGAATTCACAAATCGGATATTTAACCCAGATTGATCTTGTCTCAATCTAACATACAAAACAAATAAAATTATATCAGAAGTAATATTATTATTTTTCAATATTATTTGTTTATTGAATTGAAATATTCATACATTTCAACATATTAACGGTTAATTTTCTTTTTTTTTTTTGAAATAATCCTTACCATAGTCATACAAACTCTAAAAATGATGATTCCAACATATACAATGACCCAATAGTAAGCATCCCTTAAAAGTTATTAACATGAGTTATCCCATTCAACCATTGGGACTTTAGGAGTAGAGGTGTACAAAACCGATTTTAAACCGAACCGGTTTGGTCAACGGATGGTCAAAACCAGTTTGACTCAAATCGGTTTGGTTTATAAACAGATTTAGAAGCAAGCTAGACCGGCTTTGTCCAGTTCAGTTTGGTTTAGAACCGGTTTAACCGGATTTAAACCGGTTTTTCTCAAACCGGTTTAGTTGATCTTAAGGGGAACCAGTCCTGGAACTGGCTGTTTGGGAACCGGTTTTATTGTCAAACCGGTTCGGTTCAGTTTGCATAAAACTGATTCCCAACCGGCTTTTTTACATCTCTATTCAGGAGTTTAGTCCCCATGAATGACCTATTAAACTCCATTTCTTCTGGTCCAACATAAGAGCATTCTCATCCTGCCCTGCTATCCCTAAACAAAAAATTACACTAAAACTCACTATATTTTCTCTCTCCATTTCAATTAAATATACTTTTTATAACTTTTATCATTACCTTTTCTCTTTCCTTAACTCACAACAATTCTCAAAATATATTAAAAAATTATATGGGATGAACAGTAACTTTTTAAATATACAAAAAAATCATTGCTTTTTCTAAAATATAAAAACTCTTCACTCACAACACACTGAATCATTCTCTAAATTATAAAAACACCACTCATAATAAGTGAGGGGTTGGATGATAATGCTCTAAAGCATCATTTTTGCAACATCATAATACTATTTTGGCCCAATCCAATTTATCCCATCAAAACATTGTTGTAACACTCATTGCACTCTTCAAACATCAAAACATATTCTTCACTTCACTCCTCTTGTATTCTCTCTCTACTACCTTTACCTCTCTCTAAACATATAGATAGATACACATATATGGTGGTGTTTTGCTTTCTAGTGGATCAAAAACGAATGGTTAAAGGCACAAAACCAGTCGCAGGATCGTGCTCAAGATGCCGACGAGGAGCCAGTGTCGCTGACATCAAAACCAAAACAAGATTCTGTTGTGTTACAATTTACTGGAGATCTCACAAGGCTATTATTTGCACATTTTGTGGTGCCACTCTTAAAACCTACCCATGATGATGATGACCATCATCATCATATTACATAAATGCATGCATCATATATAGATGATTATGATTACGATGAATCTATGTGTTTTTGGTTTGAAAAGCATTTAGTTAGTTATTTAGAAGAATTGAATGTTGTTTTCGAATATCAACCTACCCCATGTTAAATAAACTGTGACATTATGAAAGCAAGTAAGTTATATTAAATGTTCCATCTTTTTACTGTTCATTTTATCATAAAGGTACTGTTAGGATATGAAACATAAATACGATTCTAGTACTTGAACTCGAATATAAAGGATCTTTCACCGCAAAAATGTACAACATCAACGATGTTTTTGCTGATACTATAAATTTTCGTACCATGATTGTCAATTTGTCATGTTACTTTTGGAAATAATTTACAAGATAATTTAAGAACATGGGTGGGATTTAGTTAGATGTCTATTGGAAATTAACAAAAGTAGTGCTATAGTTAATGCCTTGTTGGTTATTGCTTAGGTTATTAGGTCTAAATTAGTTATTTTTCTTTCCAAAGGCTAAACATATATTGTGAAGTTGTGACATCCTCGGCTAGCTTTCACCAGCACCGAAGGCGGTTATTAGATCTATCGGTTGAGCACCCGATTCTTCATTTGGGTAGAAATTAAATCTTTAAGGTGAAGTTAATCTCTTTTACATGTTAATTTATCGGTTTAAGGATCAATGTTTTCGAGGTTTAAGAAGGTTTCTTCGGTTCTTATTTCCTTGTTTCACTACACTGTTCTTAAATGCACTTTGCTTGCATCATCTTTGTAATTACCAATCATTCAAAGATCAATATGTTTCTTAAATCTCTAAGGTGAAACTAGCCTCTTTAATTATTATTATTATTATTATTATTATTATTATTATTATTATTCTTTCTAGTTAGTATAGGGATCGATTTTGAGCGTCATGGTTTCATGTAAAACTAGTGTTTTACCCGGCGCGTTGCACCGGGGCAAGTTGGTAAAACATGAGCTGTGATAAATCGAAGTGTTGTAGGTCCTGGGCGGTGAGTCGATGCGAAATCGGACACTATATGTTACGAGCCTGAATGTATAACCTAAAAACTAAATTTGTTAAAGTCGCATATAAAAAGTTTAATACATAAACAAATAAATTTTCAACGCTTGTTAGTCCCGGGCATTAAGCTAGTGACTCGACACGATTTCACTAGAAACTAAGACAGTGAAAAAAATATAAAAAACAAGGGCAGACTAATGGGGTGGCGTCGATTAGTAAACTCAGGCATTGGTAAATTCTCGAGCCTTGTCGGTCCCGGGTGTTATGGCTGTGAGTCTATGCGAATTCGGCCGATTTCCGTTATTTCATCATGGCACCGGAATTAAAATAAAATAAAAACATAAAATGGCATAGACCAATATGTCGCCGCCAAGTAGCCCAATCGGGACTTAGCAACCCTTAAAATAATAAAACCATAGAATTTTAAGTACACTTTTCAAGACTAATCTATCAAATTCTCATTGACTAATTAATCTCCTTCGTTAATCTGAATTTCATACTTCCTACTATATAACTTCCTATAGGAATACTGTTCTATATGCAAATTGATAGTTGTCAGACTTTATCCGAGGCAATACTATATCATGGTTTTTACGAACACGCTTAACTTTGAAAATAAGAATCGTCTCTTTTCTTTGTCAATCAATTCTATGGTGATACACAATATAATATAACAAGTTTGTACCTAAGTAAGTCTTCTTGAAGTTTTGATCAAAGTTATAGAGATTGCCCTTGTGAATACGTCTCATTGAGTCATAATACTCCTCGGGTTTTTGAAGATTTTTTATTGCAAGAACTTCTAAATATTTCATGGAGAATATTGGCTAGGTGTGTAAAATATTGTGTATATTTTGGTGTTTATTAAAATAGTAAAAAGTTCTTATATATTGGAATTAACCCCCAACAATGAGTTGCTCGCGTTTAGGGGTGCAAATGAGCCGAGTTGCTCGCGTGCTAGTTGAGATCGGTTCGTGAAAAAGCTTGATCGAGCCAAGCTTAAACAAGCCCGAGCTTCACTTATTGAGCTCGACCCGACTCGCCAGCCTAAACGAGGCTTATCATCTGCATAATTTTTATAATATATATACATATATATTTACATGTATATATATGTATATAATAATTGATAAATTACAAAATAACTAAATAATATATATTATGTTATATATTGAATTTTAATTGAAAAAATATATAAACATAATTAAAAAAATATAAAAATTAATTAATAAATAGTAAACGAGCCGAACTCGAGCTTGAAAAACTACTCACGAGCTGAGCTCGAGCTCTATGTAAGCTAAACGAGCCGAGCTCGGGCTGGACTGGGCTCGTTTGCATCCCTATCCATGTTTAAGACAATAACCCGCTTATGGTACATGATTCTGCAACAATGGTGTTTCTGATTCGAGTATGGTACCCGATGACGCCCCTTTCTTTCTTGAAACTTTCTATAAACAATATAATTCTAGGTTTTTATACAACCAAATTCATGTCAACTCGTATTTATACTGTGCGGGTTTTACTAACCGACTACACATCGTTTTATATATGTTTTTTTTTATAAACTATACATGTACTCATACTATTATATGTTTTCGCTCTCCTGAGTTTTTTCTTGTTATCGTTAAAACTTAACTCAAATGGATCGAATTTAACGATGAGTTTTGTATCTAGTTATATTCCGATACAAATAGAAGACGCCAACCCAGAATTCAGCACCTCCATTCAACATCGTTATCCATCAACGCCTCTTACTCTAACACTTTGTACACGTGTCAAACTCTCATTCAACGGTTACCTAACAGCGCCTTTAACGTGCACCACCAATCAATATCTTCTTATCCTATTTAATTAAACTCTAATAATTCACCCTCTTTCATTCATCAAAACAATTCACCAATTTCTTCATCAAATTCTCTGATTCCTTCAATTCACTCAAGGTAATATCGTTTAATCTTCCTTAAAGAGTTATATAATCGTCAGATCTGGTTCTAGTTTGTATGAATTTGTACGAATTAACTTCTGATTCGATATGATTATCAACACCGGTTGACGTTAGGTTTAGATCTAGCAATCCTATAGATTATTAATCTGTTTTAGAGTTATGTAATCGTTAGATCTGGTTCTAATTTGTATGAATTTACGTCTGATGATGAACGACGGTTGACGTTAGGTTTAGATAATTAGATCTAGGAAGCGTATGGATTATTAACCTGTTTAGAATTATGTAATCGTTAGATCCGGTTCTAATCTGTATGATTTGATCTGATATGAACAACGGCTGAGTTTAGGTTTAGATCTAGCAATCGTATGGACTGATAATATGTTAGAATTATGAAATTGTTAGATCTGCTGTTATTTGCACGTTTTTATGTCATATTATACAATTTTACATCTAGTTTGATCTGATTATTATTATACAACGATTTAGTGTTAATTTTGAGCAGTTTTGTTAAGATATGTGATCTAATTGATTATGAATCAGTTTTTTTGTAAGAAAGAAATTCTGTTAGATCTAACGATTACGAAACGATCGATGTGCTATCATTTTGATTTTAAGTTATTTTTTATGTTATGCTTAGATCTAGCTGTTGAATCGAGTATTAATATGTTTTTGTATCAAATTTCACCGGTAGGTAGCGTTCGCGTTGTGCAATTTTTAGTCTAATTCGATATGATTATACACAACAATTTAGGTGTTGTTTTGTTGATTTTGAACAGTTTTATTCAAATCTTGTGATCTAATCGATTCTAAATCTGTTATCTGTAAGTAAAACGGTTAGATTTAACGATTATACAACGATTTATGTGTTTTGGTGTTGATTCTGAACAGTTTTTATTCAGATCTTCTGTTCTAATCGATTATGAATTTCTGTTATTGTAAGAAAATCTGTTGATCTAACGGTTGCATAACGATTGTGGTGTTTTGAACTTGATTTTAAACAGTGTTTTGTATGGATCTTGCAATCTATTTGATTACATAACGATTGAGGTGTTTATCATGATGCTAAGTTGCACTTTTGTGAATTAATTGGTTCTTGTGTCTGATTTTGGTAATTGGTTAAAGTATTGTATTTTAATTGTATATAGGTTTAGTGAATTATATGAATCTCTGTGTGTATTGTAGTATTAAAATTTAGATATTGCTACTTTATAATTATATGTGAATTATACGGATCTCTGTGTATTGTAGCATAAATAAAAATTTGTTTAGATATTGCTACTTTATAACTATATTTGAACTATATGGATCTCTGTGTGTATTGTAGTATAAATAAAAATTTGTTATAGATATTGCTACTTTATAATTAGTTATTGTGTCTGTTGGTTATAAACTATAAATTAACTGGATCTAGCTTTAGCTAATTATGTATATTGTAGTAGATGAATTTGTTTAGATATTGTTACTTATTCTTGTTTTTATTGTTTTTGAGCAGATGCAAATCTTTGTTAAGACTCTTACTGGCAAGACCATCACTCTTGAGGTCGAAAGCTCGGACACAATTGATAATGTCAAGGCTAAGATCCAGGACAAGGAAGGAATTCCCCCAGACCAGCAGCGTTTAATCTTTGCTGGAAAGCAGCTTGAAGATGGCAGGACTCTTGCTGATTACAACATTCAGAAAGAGTCTACTCTCCACCTTGTCCTCCGTCTCCGTGGTGGTATGCAAATCTTTGTGAAGACTTTGACCGGAAAGACGATTACTCTCGAGGTTGAAAGCTCAGACACAATTGATAATGTTAAAGCCAAGATCCAAGACAAGGAGGGTATCCCACCAGACCAGCAAAGGCTGATCTTTGCTGGAAAACAACTTGAAGATGGCAGGACTCTTGCTGATTACAACATTCAGAAAGAATCTACTCTCCACCTTGTTCTCCGTCTCCGTGGTGGTATGCAAATCTTCGTGAAAACCTTAACCGGCAAGACTATTACTCTCGAGGTTGAAAGCTCGGACACCATCGACAATGTTAAAGCCAAGATTCAAGACAAGGAGGGTATCCCACCGGACCAACAGAGGTTGATATTCGCCGGCAAGCAGTTGGAGGATGGCAGGACTCTGGCTGATTATAACATCCAAAAGGAGTCGACTTTGCATTTGGTGTTGAGGCTTAGGGGAGGTATGCAGATCTTTGTTAAGACGTTGACTGGAAAGACCATCACTCTTGAGGTTGAAAGCTCGGACACGATTGATAATGTCAAAGCAAAAATCCAAGACAAGGAGGGTATCCCGCCGGACCAACAGAGATTGATCTTTGCAGGTAAGCAGTTGGAAGATGGCAGGACTCTGGCTGATTACAATATCCAAAAGGAGTCTACTTTGCATCTGGTGTTGAGGCTGAGAGGCGGCATGCAGATATTTGTGAAGACGTTGACTGGGAAGACGATCACTTTGGAAGTGGAGAGTTCGGACACCATTGACAACGTCAAGGCGAAGATTCAGGATAAGGAGGGGATTCCCCCGGATCAGCAGAGGCTGATCTTTGCTGGGAAGCAGCTGGAAGATGGACGCACGCTTGCTGATTATAACATCCAGAAAGAGTCCACCCTTCACCTTGTCCTTCGTCTGCGTGGTGGGTTTTAGATGGGTTTCAAGTGTTTGTGGTGAATGTTATCATGGGTTTCAAAAGTGGTTCTGGTGAAGGGTGTTGGGTATTCGGGACAAGTGTTATGATACAATTTCTATGGTTTGCTTTGTTTGAATAAATGGTACTTTTCGGTTTATTTTCTGTCATTGTTTTGTTTCTTTGGTTTATTTGGAAAAAACCTTTTGCTTTATTTAGTCCAACAAAGATTCAAATTAGGTGATCCAGCTGCTAGCGATAGTTAGTCTTGATCTGGTTTAAATTTGATAATTTGGTTTTTGTTTACTACGATCAAAAAATATTGGTAATGGTTTGATCTAGTAATTCTTATGATAAGACTTATTTCAAAGCTTCTACTTTGTAGCTAGATCGGCGTTCCACAACTGTAATTTTTGGTTAATCGGTTATGGCGGCTTAACTGAACCATTACTTAATTGTTCAGTTCGGTTCTTTTAATTTGGCTAGGTTCAGTTACATCAGTGAATTTGGGTTTCGGTTAACAATTAATTGAAGCTGGTTCGGTTTGGTTAATAAAGCATCAAAATTGAACCACAATTTGCAGCTTATCGTATCTTTACCCGAATTATCAGTTGATTGCTCGATTTGGTTAACTCGGTTGCTTTTCGGTTACGGTTCTTTTTTGCTCATGCGAGCTAAGCAAGTAATAGATTTTTGGAATCATACTTGACATACCAACTATTAATAGAAGACAAAATTTAGTTCAACCCAACCCAAGCTAAACCAACCCGTTTTATCCAGTACCTACACGTTTTGACCCGAACCCATTTTACCTTGTTTCAGCTTGCAGAAGGCTTGATTGGGACACTCTTTCGGTTGATATGAAACCCAAAACAAAATGCGCACTTATTCAAAGATCATGCAGTTATTCTTGGTGTAAAAGTTAGGGGTGTTTGGGATTGCTTATTTTCACCAACTTATAACTTAAATTAACTTTTTAAAAAGTAATAAGGTGTTTGGGATTGCTTATATTGTGAGACAAAAAGTTCAATAAGTTACACTTTTGTAACCTATTAACTTAATGAAAAGTTATAAGGAGGCAAAATAAGGAATCCCAAACACCCCCTTAACGTGAATGAAATTTTGTAGAGCAATACACAATTACACATCATCAAGGTGTGTAAAGTATTAATTTTATGATATCATTACTGTATGTTTCATTACAGCATTAAAAGCTATTGCAGTCACAAAATCCAAATTGTGTGGTTATGGTGAATTCACCGAATCCATTGAACCTCAAATGGTTGTATGTTGTTAGTTTATCATTTTATTTATTTTTTTTCTCAAACGAATTGTTTTTTATTTGGGTTGTAACGGATAAAAGGGTGGATCTTAACGGGGTATTTAGGATTTCTTATTTTACCTCGTTATAAACTTTTTTATCAAAAAGTTAATAAATCAGAATAGCAAAACTTATTAACTTATGAATCACAATATACTGACTTACCAAACACCTTATTAGCTTTTCTGAAAAGTTAATAAGTTAAATAAGAGCCTACATAAGCAATCCCAAATACCCCTTTATTTCTGGAAGTTTAATTAAAAATTCCTATGGAATGATTGCGCCATGTGATGGGTATGCTATGGGGAAAGAAAAATGGATGAAAGCCGTAGCAGCCCGTTTTTCTGCGCTAAGCCTCGTGGCTGACTCTGGGTCAGCTCTAGATGATATTATGAGAACATTCTTTCAAGGATTTTTTTCGTTCGCCTCAAATGGTTGGGGAAATTAAGGTATGTAGTTCGGTTTCTTGTTTTACGGGGCATCTAGATTTGCGTTTTGAAGGTGATTATCAACGTTTTGAAGCTTGGAGCATGATCTTTTAGTTATAAATTTATAATTCTATATTATTTTGTTTTCTACTCACTGGACTTTTTTTGTGAAGAAAATAAAATAAATGATGTATACACCTAAGTTATATACTTGACATAACGCATAGGGCTATTTTAATTTTTAAGCCAACTAAAAAAAATTGTGCAAAAGCCCATGAGGTAAAAAAAATTGATATATAAGGCCCAACAACGAACTAAATATAGACAATGATAATTGATAACAATAATAACATCAACAAGTTTTAAAATAATCAAATTTTGATAATATAAAACTTATAACTAAGGGTGGCAAAACAAACCCATTTGGGTTGTTTTGAGTCAATTTGGATAACTTTTAAAATTGAGATGGGTTAGGATGGATCAAAAGAATTTTGCAAGAAGCACCTGTTGTGAAGCGGCCTCCCTACAACTCCGTTGCAAAGCGTGGCTCACTTCAATCCTATTTAAAAAAAATCATTAAATAAAACTACCTCGCTGAAGATATGAAGAAATGCCAGATAGTAAAATTATAAAAAGTAAAAACACGATGCTCTTTTTGTTAAAGTACTGGAGTGAGACGTATTTCCAAAGCATAGTAGGGTAATTGTAGACTTGCATCGGTCAAGGTGGGTCCCATGGTTCAGTTATTTTGGCTACAGTTCATGTAAGTCTATTAATTCGATTTCGGGTAATCAGTTATTGAAGCTGGTTCAGTTAAGTTAGTTAAACACCAAAACCGAACCATAGTTTACAGTTTATCGATTATTCCTTAACCGAATTATCAGTTAATTGCTCGATCTGATTAACTTGGTTACTGTCGTCCTATGGTGGTTTGGTTAATTCGGTTATTTGCTCAGCCAAGCTAAACAATCAATATATTTTTGTAGACATACCAACTATTGATAGAAAAATTCCTTTTAATGGTCAAAATTTAGTTGACCCAACCCAACCCGTTTTATCCAATACCAAACCACACGTTTTGACTCGAACCTGTTTTATTCTTGGTGTAAAAGTTCAAGCGTGAATGAAATTTATAGAGCAATGCACAATTACACATCATCAAGGTGTGTATTAAAGTATTGTTTCATGATATTATTATTACTATATGTTTCATTACAAAATTAAAAGTTATTGCATTCACAAAATCCAAATTGTAAAGTTTACGGAGGATAATTCACCGAATCCGTTGAACCTCTAATGGTGGTATGTTATTACTTTATCATTTCTTTTCCTTTTCTATTTTTCTTTCTTTTATTTATTTATTTATTTTGTTTTTTTTTTTTGGAGAATGAACTGTTTTTATTTGGGTGGTAACAGATAAACAGGGTGCGAATCTTATTACTGGAAGTTTAATTAAAAATCCCGGAGGAAGGATTACGTCATATGACGGGTATGTTGTGGGGAAAGAAAAATAGATGAAAGCCGCAGCAGCCCGTCTTTCTACATCAGGTCTTAGGGTTGACTGCGGGTCAACCCCTGGTGATATATTATAAGAATATTCTTTAAAGGATTGTATCTCTCGCCTTAATGATTTGGGAAACAATTAAAGGTATGTAGTTTGGTTTCTTGTTTTACGGGGTGTTTGGATGTGTATTTTGAAGTGATTATTATTTTATTAACGTTTTGAAGCTTCAAGCATGACCTTTTAACTAGACTTTTCTTGTGGCATAACGCATAGGCTATTTTAAGCCTACTAAAAAATTTTACATGCAAAAGTGCAAAAGCCCATGAGGTAGTAAATGCATATAAAACCCCAACAAGGAACTAAATATAGACTATGATAACAATAATAGCATCAACAAGTTTTAGAATAATCGAATTTTGATAATATCTACATCTACAATATATATAAACGAAAACCCAAAAATTTTATGTGTCACGATGTGGTCGCTCCCCCCTTTCATGGAAGTCACCAGATTTTTTGATTTTTAAATGGAGGCCTCTCATTGATTTAACCCAAATTTATGGGTATGGGTCTTACAAAAACCAGATAGCTCTTAAACGGGTTAACATCTCATTAAATTAAAAATTAATCTTACCAATTATTTGATATGAAAATCCAACAAAATAGGAATATTCGAAAATTTAATATCCAATTTAAAAAAAAAAGATATTATTTATAATTAATAAATAATTTTATAGTAAAAAACATTAGCGGGTCATGGGTCACCAAATCCAGATAGCTTTTAAACGGATTATAACATATCATTTATTTATAAAACCTTTTCATCATCAAACCCTAAGTATATTATTAACTTTCTTACAATAAAGAAAATTAAAATCCAAAAAATAAATATTAAAAAACGAAAAATGTCAAACAATCATTTTTTCAAACCATCAGATTACTTTATTTGTAAATGAAGTCTTTTCACGCATTTGACCCGAATTCACGGGTAAAGGTCTCACCAAACCCAGATAGCTCTTAAACGAGTTATAACATCTCATTATATCAAAAAAATAACATCATCAAATATTTGATATGAGAACCCTATAAAATATGAATATAATAAAAATTAATATCCTATTTTTTATTTTAAAAATGATATTATTTATAATTAAGAAACAATTTTATAATAAAGAAAATAAACAGGTAATGGGTATCACCAAACCCAGATAGCTTTTAAACCAGATTATAACATATCATTTATTTGTGAAACCATTTCATCATCAAACCTCAAGTATATTAATTATTAACTATCTTACAATAAATAAAATAAAATCCAAATATAAATATATAAATATTAAAAACGAATAATGTAAAACGACCCTCATAATACGGAGGATAAAATCTAGTAATTATATAAACTTACAACTATTTAAAATGAAGTCGAGCAGGGGATGAAACAATTAGAGGGAACTTTAAAATGATTTTCCACTAATTACGTAATATATATAACAATATTTATAAAACTAGGTCCTAATTTACACACTTATCAAATCCTTATTTAGGCGGGAAAGTGATGTAATCATGGTGTTAATATAGCAGACGTGGCAGAAAACATCTTCATTTTCTCTTTGAACGTACCCTTCTCCTTATCACCCTCTCAAATTGGATTAGAGAATAAGGTAACTAGAAAGATTTTTATAATCGTTTTTTTGTAGAAGGATTATCTAAAAACGAGTACTATGACTTGTAGAACCATAGTCAAAACCTATGTTTTGTTTGTTTGCATAGCCATAAAATTGACTTGTCATGTCACATTTTTTTAACATAAAAAGTATACCCAACAAAATATTCAATTGTAAAAGTGCATAACTTGGCAATAAGTTTCGTCGTCACATTTTTTAAGTGTTAAAATCGATCCTATTGTAAAAAAAGTTATAGTTCGTTGACGTCGAAATAAGTTACTGTGCACGACCCGCTGAATTCTTTTCGGAAACGTAATAGCTTCGGAAACAAAGAACTCAAATGTATCAAAAGCAAGAGAAACGAAAGCATGTTAATTCTCGACACATGCTTCTCATGCTTAGCAGTTTTACATGATTCCATACACCCCACCCATATTATTTATTGTTTTCAACTAAACCAATTTTGATTAAACTATTATTATTGTAAACGTACAATGATTGTTCAGCAAGCAAGCTGCTGACAAACACAACCACACATCTATCATGCAATAAGTAAACCTTTAATGGGCACCAAACACATCTTTTATTGTCTTACATGTTCAGTTTCAATTTCTTAGTTAAAATTCATTTAATCGTCAAGCATAAGATAATGTTATATATCACGTTCACCAGTTCACATCTAGTAGTAGTAGCAATAAAAATAATAATAATGGGAAGTTCATGGACATTTTAATCTTAACATGAGAACACAGGAAATAATACCAATTTATAAAATAAATGAAAACGTAAGAAACAATACCGGCTACAATACCAATCTATATAAACAATGATTTATAATAACAAAGAAAAAAGCCTAAAAATTACAACCAAATAATAAAATCAAGAACAAAATAATACCAGCAAATACTTATAACAGCAAAAGAAAAAATCTAATAATAACAACAAAATATAAATTAGCAAATACTTGTAACGTCTCGTAATTGAAAATTAGCAAATACGAACGAAAAATAACAGCAAACACCTATAAAAATAAACTTAATCAAAACAGCAAATTTGTTCTCACTGTTTTCATATTAAACAAAATGTATTTTATCTTGTTTCATAATAATAATAATAATGCTATTCTTTATTTTTTTCCGATAATGGAAGGATCAAGATGCAATGCGTTTGAGGTATGAGGGAAAAGATGTAACAACGTATGCGTTAGAGTTGCCTTCTTTTTAGTCCTTCTTAGAGTATTCTCATCCTGTTTTCTATCCTTATATTCATATATATCATATAATTACACTAAAAAATACTATATTTCTCTCTCCTATTCAATTAAATAATATTTTCTTATACTTTTTCATTACAATTTTCTCTCTTTACCCTATAATTTACAAAAAATCACTACCTTTTCCCCAAATTTATAAAAAATCACTACATTTTCTCTCTCCACCCTATAATTTACTCTCACAACCCCACCCTATAATTTACAAACCCTCCTCACATAATTTTAGGGAATGGGTTGGGAATGCTCTAACTAACTATTCATTTTATGGTGATGCTTGGCATTACAGTTGCTTTATTTTTCTATTGTTTCAAGATTTGAAAAAGATCAAGTTAAAAACTATAGATTGTGGGGTTTGCTTTGTACTCTTAATTCGTTTTGGGTGAGTTTTAGGTTTCCATTTCAAATACAAACTAAGTACATACATTGTTTACCATCATAATCCACTTGGAATCAAATTGTGAATGTCCGTCCATCCTGCACGCGATGATTGATTCTAATGGATTCAGGTATTGTGGTAAATTGGTTAGGAGAGTTCCTGGATGCTAATTCAAATACGTGTGGTTGCTTAGAGTGGAGTCATTGCCAGTTTGTATAGAAAGTATCATAATTAAGCGAAATATATAATTGACTTTTGAGCTAAAGTTATATATTTCTTCTAATTATGTGAAGTCAAATGCATGTATCTAATCTTACTTCATATTAGATTATTTTTTTAAGACCAAAGATGGTGGAATTTTATGCCATGTGAGTTAAGAGAGTAGAGTGGCAAATGTGACCATTCAGGTATAATAACTTAAAGATTTCGGTTTGGACAGCAATAAAATGAAATTTGAATGTTTTATAAAATTAGTTGAGATATCTTGGAGCTTAAGTTCCGTTAATTTAATCAAAAATAGGAAAGAATTGGCAAAACTAGTCCCTGTAGTTCCCGAAAATGCGATTTTTAGCCGTTTTAAGCGATTTTAAAGGTTTCTAAAGATTATTTGGCATAATTGAAAGGTATAAAATTATAAAATAAGTTAAACCAAGTTAAATACCAATAAATACAAGTTTTAAATAGTTTGAAAGATCCAAATTACGTTCCCGAATCGGTTTAAACTTAAACGAATACAAATACGAAAAATCCGATATGTTACAGTCTCCCTTACTTTAAGGAATTTCATCCCGAAATTAAGGAAAACCAAAACATAATCGTGTTGAAAATAATTAAATTTTTAAGGAAAATATCATAACATAGAACTTTTAATAATCAAAGCAACGCTTCAAATGACAATCCGATAAGGGCACTTATATATGGGATGTACATCGGCGTATCCACCATGTCCTTATTATCTTAACATTTGTACCGTTACTCAAACTACTTTTGGTTCTAGATTATGACACACAATTGTACGTATTATGATTTTCATGCGAGGACTTTGGTAATTATGTGTCAACCCATAATTACTTAGATCGTCGGATGGTCCGCATAATCCGTTACACCATGTGGTTTACAAAACATTTAAAACCATCATTTGGAAATAAGCAAACGCTTTAAAAAAATTCAAATTCAATAGACATTTAATAAATGTTCGAGTTTGATTAATAAAATAAGGTAAGTTCTAAAATATCTTTTGCTTATGAAGTAAACTAATTTCGTGAAATAAATGTTATTTATGAATCATGATAATCGAGACTAAGGAAATTAAGGTATAGGTATAAGATTCTAATAAGTCTACCTTGATGAAAGGAATTTTATTCAGGTGATAAAATGCACAGAAGTTAATTTATAACCAGTCTTAAAATAGTTAATAACATGTGGAATCTTTAAAGATCGTATTCATTAGAATGAAATTCTTAAGATCGAGAGTGTAAGTTTAAACGAAGATTTTGGTGAGTCGAGTTTGATTAGTTCGAGAACTTATGGGATTTAAAGATAACTTAATATAAAGTTATATCTTTTCAAGTTGGTAATTTTAAGATTAGATTAATTCGATTAAGATATTCTAAAATATTATAATAGTTAGTAATTAATAATTTAAATATTAATGATAATGCGAAAATATACATATTTGAATTAAATTGTTAATAGATTAAACTGGGAAGCGGATATTCCCGAATCACCGAGATAGTCTTATTCCAATTAAATCCTTAAAATTAGATAAAATATAAAGTAGGTAATTGAAGATATTAAATTAGATTAATTTGGGAATTCATGGATTATATATATATATATATATATATATATATATATATATATTTACAAAATCGTTATAAATAGTAGGGAATAAGTAAATTGAGTTATCGATGATTTATAATAGAAACTCAAGTAAATAAAAAATTTTAAATTAATTGTGATACCAAAAATAAGATGTGAATTAACATAATAAAATAAGATAAACGCGAGGCTAGAAATGCATGAACCACCATGACTATTCTAACAACTACGAATTCATCATTAAAACGTTCAAAATTTTCAATATATATCAAAAATCAAAGTGGGGAGTTGAAGTATTTATGAATCATCGCTTAATTTTAACTAAATAACGAGCTTAATCAATAAATAAAGTGAGTGATGGTTTTAATAGAGATTTATCAAAAAATCAATTTTAATGGTAAACGTTAAATTAATCAATGGAAGATTTTTAATTTAAAAATGGAAATTGAATTTATAGAATACATAATAAAAAATTTACAACAATTGAATTTTAATAATAAAAGATTTATAAAATGGAAAATAAGTTGTGAAAACCATCATGAGATTGAGGAAAACAAGAGGTAATAAAATATTTATAGTTTTAAAGTTGAGGGTAATGATTGAAATATACTTGGTAATTTATAGTTTGAGAATATGGAAATAAATAAGAAAAGATGATTTAAATAATGTTTTAATGGATATGAGTTAGTATAAGATTTCTTGTTCGAGGTGTTTTAGTTTTGTAGAAATTGGCGGTCGTATGGTTAACGGAATACAGCAGCAAACTCCTTGTCGATTCTAGTAGTCGAATGGCAATCACGAGAAGCAGGCGAACGACGTTGATTACGATGATTGATTCTTAGGAAAGACATTCTATGAGGACCAAAGACGAAGCTTTATAAGATGATGGATAAGTTGTGGGAATGAGTCAATATGGAATAATAGGGATGCGTATGTATACATAAATGTATGTATATGACTTAGTGCTAGTGAATACTCGAGGTTGAGTCGGGATTTAAAATAATATGTATAAGTTTGCAGCATTTAAGTGAATGAACAATGTTTATAAAATTTTCCAAGAATAAAATAATAAAGCATATCAAACTAGTTGACCTCCCATGAGCTTTCCATGGCAATTTGAATGGCCCAACTAAATAAAAAAACATAAGGTTTGTGAATTGGTCTCCCATGAGCGTTCCATGGCATTTTGATGGCCTAATTCAAATAACATGTAATAAACAATTGAGTTGGTCAGCCCAAGAGCGTGTATATGGCGTTTAACTGACCCAACTAATTAACGAATTATCGAATCAATGGAGTTGTTTGAACCATGAGCGTTACATATCATTTAACCGACCCAACTAAATATCGAATCAACGAATTAAATATGAGCAGTTGGTGTATCTCGGGAACCACCCCGGACGATACGTTCCAACCAAAAATCAAATTGAAAATGGTTTTAAGAAATGGACAGTTTGAGTGCCCATGGATTTCCATGGATTTTTCACCCAACTAAGCATTTAAAGTAATTTAAAAACACAATTTGGAAGTATAACCGTTTAGCCGGTTATGTTCCACTTAAAATTATGGTTGTACGACATTTTTCATACTCCCATGTTTCAAGGTGAAGGAGAAAAACAAAACACGGGAATTCTTAAGGAAATTCTCACAATAAAAGGCAATCTACCAAAAATAAAAGATTTAGACTAATATTTTGAATGTGAGGCATAGCCTCGGAATTTTTGTGTGTGTGCAATAAATAGATAAGATACAATATAATAAAATAATTAATCTAACTAAGCTGTAAAAAATTAAATAGCACATAAGGCAGTTTAGATAAGCACGTATAGGGTTCCTAACATATGTTTAGGACAATTTCTAATGACCTAACTTATAACCTTCGGCTCTGATACCAATCTGTCACACCCCAACCTAAGGCAGAAATGTCGGGGCATGATATGATTGCTCACAGCTCGAAGATATTATCAAAGTTAAAAGTGACAATATCTAATTATTTATTTTATTTCAATTATACACACAATATCTAAATACAATAAGCAATTTAAACATACAAATATAAACTCAACTAAAGGTTAACTTGATTATATCCTAATTTCTTGTCTACATATCCAAACTTCAATCTTCAATACAAGCAACCTACATATGCGTATAAAATGGAGTTTTGTCAACATAAAGTTGAGTGAGAATATCACCAGTTTTGACACAACAATATAAATAAGCATCACGTGATAAGTGCGGTAAATATAATCAAACCATAAAGAAGTATGTAGACCGTTGCCAAGCGAATCGGGCATTGGTCACCAGCAGGAACACCCGCTATGCGATTGATTGAATAGTAATTCCAACATGCGATTGATTGAATGGTAATACAAGTAAGCAAGTAGCACGTATGTTTGATTAAATCTCTTCACAGTAACACGTATGCATTTGTTTGAATATATATATATATATATATATAGTATGAAATACTAATACGTACGCATATGTCCCCAAAACGTTTGACAAATTTGTAAAATAGGGGAATGATAAACTCACCTTAGATTAAAGCCAAGTGAATACGAATACAAATAAACGAGTTAAAGTTTAAGCGAGTCGTCCACTACGTGTCAAACGAGATTAATGATCAGAACCTGAAACTTTGGGATAATATAATATAAGTAAAGAAGAACTAAATACCGCTGGAATCAATCCAAAAGGATGAGTAGAACTCTAGTTGTGTTAAATTAAACGTTTAAGCGAGCTGGTACTGACCAGAATCCGAACAGCGATTCGGAAGTCGGGTTTTGTTCAGTAGCCTTAAAATTTCGTTACAAGAATAAAAGTCTTCTGGACCGAACGTTGATTCCGACCAGAAGTATAAGAAAATGTTAAGTCAAACTTGTTAACTATTATGCCCTTAAACAAGTTTGAGTCCAATTGACCACCGAGACTCCCTGAATCAGCAAAATTGATTGAGGTCTTTTGTTCTACAGATAGAAATCTACAATATTGAAGAAGACAACTTACCCTAACGATGAATGGAACAAGAGATAATCGAGGTCAAAGGGTCTTGAAGCTTGAAAGTCAACGAAGGCGAACTTGAAGAAATTGAAGAAACCGACAATGGTGGAAGGGAAATTTCGTGGATTTTAGACGTGGTGGCTGGTATTGAAGTAATAATCTTGGGTTTTATGATATGCCTTGTTTAAATATTAAGAGTGAAGGCTTGTTATTAGGAAATAACTATTTTAGGAAACCGAATAATTAATTAATGATAAAATCGGGTATAATAACTTAAAGATTTCGGTTTGGACAGCAATAAAATGAAATTTGAATGTTTTATAAAATTAGTTGTGATATCTTGGAGCTTAAGTTCCGTTAATTTAATCAAAAATAGGAAGTAATTGGCAAAACTAGTCCCTGTAGTTCCCGAAAATACGATTTTTAGTCGTTTTAAGCGATTTTAAAGGTTTCTAAAGATTATTTGGCATAATTGAAAGTTATGAAATTATAAAATAAGTTAAATCAAGTTAAATACCAACAAATACAAGTTTTAAATAGTTCGAAAGATCCAAATTACGTTCCCGAATCGGTTTAAACTTAAACGAATACAAATACGAAAAATCCGATATGTTACATTAATGAGGGGGTTCTGAAATTGGTTAAAATGGGTTGAGATTTCAGAAATCCCTAATTAAAAAATAAAAAAATAATAATTAAAAAATTATAACTTGAAATAGAAATCAAAAACTAAAAAAACTAAAAAGTTTCCTCCGTTTTTCTCATTATATTAAAAAAAACTCAAAAAATGTCAACCCAATTTAACTCGTTTCAATCATATTTTTTTAAGTAATATTGGCCTCATATAATACCAACTATGGCCCATTGACAAATATAAGGACCAACTATCGAAATGGCAAAATATAATCCCAACTACGCATGTGGATGGAAAATTAATGGGAAGTTAACCTTCCGTTAGTTTTTGTGACGTAGCGGCTTAGCTGTCTCATAACCCGCTGACACAACTGCTGACGGGGATGCTGACGAGGCTATTAATTATATAAAAAAAATCTTAAAACCACCATCACCATACATCATCATCATCCTCTGTTTTTGTTTATATCATACTCACCATCACCAATCCACCATCACCTGCTTTCTTTCCTCCGCTCATTCTCCGGACGACGATTACTTCCGATCCTCATTCTCTAACTCTCCAGTAACATCACTAGCTTCTAAAGCCGATGGTAACGGTGACGCTGACGGTGATGGTGCTCGGAGTAACCATGGTGGACGGTGGAGGTGGGGTGAAGTAGCTGATAATGATGGTGGTCGGAGCTGGTGAGGCGGTGGCCGGAGAGATGGTGAGGTGGTGGTCGGTGCAGAAGCAAAGATAACACGTTGTTGTTCTTGAGGATCACCCTCATCTTTAAACCCTAGAAAATCAGCCTCAAACTCATCATCAAGATCCAAAGCCTCAGATCGGATAGGGTTCTTCAAAAAATCAGGTTTCCCGAGAAGGTCAGCGGCGGTCCAACGGCGAGTCTTCCTTGCCGTAGGACCTATGAGGTCGGAGATGATCGCACCACCACACATAGCTCAAAGTTGTTAATTTCAGTAATTGATTGATTGATTGTTGGTGTTTTGTTTTAGGGTTAGGGTTTTGTAATTTGTGGAAAGATTTAGTTTTGGAGTGTGTATATGTCTACAAGAAAGGGTGTGAGATGATGTTATTATTATTATTATTTTATTTTTTTTAAATTAATGACAAGTCATCGTCCACGTCAGCGGGTTAATGACAACTCATCGTCCCCGTTAGCTGGTTAAGAGACACGTCAGCGGCCACGTCACCAAAAACTAACGGCTGGTTAAGTTTTCGTTAATTTTCCACCCACATGCGTAATTGGAATTATATTTTGTCATTTCGATAGTTAGTCCTTATATTTGTCAATGAGACATAGTTAAGATTAAATGAGGCCAATATTCCTTTATTTAAAGTAGGTGTAAGTGTATATATGAAAATAAATGTAACCCCTATGTTTAGTTGTCCATAGTATACTTTGCTTTTAAAAGCTAAAATGGTACAATAACTTACCTTTTCAGTATATTTCCCAGCTTTGGCCTTTCAGATTGACGAGTTAACTTTTTTATTTTGGTTTCTTTTTCTATATTGGTTTTTGATTTTTGAAATTTGTTACTCAAAGAAAATAAGCAAGTACTTTCCAACTTTTTTTTATTTAAAGTTAGGTGTAAGTGTATATATAAAAATAAATATAACCCCTATGTTTAATTGTCCACAGTATACTTTGCTTTTAAAAGCTAAAATGGTACAATAACTTACTTTTCAGTATATTTCCCAGCTTTGGCCTTTCAGACTGACGAGTTAGCTTTTTAATTTTGGTTTTTATTTCGATATTGGTTTTTGATTTTTGAAATTTGTTATTCAAAAAAAATAAGCAAGTCTTTTCCAACTTTTTTTTATTTAAAGTAGGTGTAAGTGTATATATGAAAATAAATGTGACCCTATTTTTAGTTGTCCACAATATACTTTGTTTTTAAAAGCTAAAATGGTACAATAACTTACTTTTCAGTATATTTCTCAGCTTTGGTCTTTCAGACTGACGAGTTAGCTTAACTTTTTTATTTTGGTTTTTATTTCGATATTGGTTTTTGATTTTTGAAATTTGTAACTCAAAAAAATAAGCAATTACTTTTCAACTTTTTTTTAAAAGTTAGGTGTAAGTGTATATATGAAAATAATTGTAACCCTTATGTTTATGTTAAGTTGTCCACGGTATACTTTGCTTTTAAAAGCTAAAATGGTACAATAACTTACTTTTTCAGTATATTTCCAAGCTTTGGTCTTTCAAACTGACGAGTTCAAAAAATTGGTTCATATTCGCGAGTGGTCACTATCCCATGTCCTTACACACTACATTACACAGGTACCTTTAATTTTTTTTTTTTCAAATAACAATTTTTTTCACTGTCTTTGGAACCTTACATTTGTAAGAATTTAAACCACCTACCTTATTTTTGTGAAGAGTGACACCGTACCACAGGAGAAAAATGGAACATTTTAGTAAACCAAATTGCTAAATGCACTGTTATTAGTTTAATAAATATAGATATATATCTATAAATAAATATAGATATATATTGTATAGCAGTAAGTTGAGTTTTTTTTCCCCTAAAGTGTGGTGTAGGAAAAATATTTACTAAAATAGTGTTCATTCAAAATTCAAAAGTATTTACCAAATTAGTGTTTTTTTTTGCTTTTCTCACTCCTAATATTATTGGATAACCTTTAACTTTATAATATTTTATATATTTTTTTATTTAATATGACTTTTTATTTTATTGAATGTTGATGATGTACTTTTGTTATGATAGTGATATTGTATTTTATTTATCTGAACGATGGTTGACCCGACCCGACCCGACCCATCTGGGCCCGAAAACTCCAATACCGGAAAAAAACGATCATAAAAAAATCCCAAACCCATAGAAAAAAGTTTTTGACTCTCCCAATGAGTACTATACACACAATTTTTATTGTAAAATTATTATATTGCATAGACCGACTAGATTTGTAAACTACAGAAATAGTCTCAAAATAAACTTCATTAGCAAACAAAAACACATAACATCCCAATGTCAAACGTTAAGATACAATTCAATAGGTTTATTTGATGCTAGTTGCCTTCTCACATGTTCAATAACGAACGACATGTCAAACTCGACCTCGATAGTAAGGGATACAATGAGATGCTACATCAAGATAATCTTACTAGAAGTAGAAGTTATAGATCAAGATGTATAGGAATGATGATGCTTCTTACTAATGATGTACGGACCTCCCAAGCCTTTCAAATACTTTCAATGTTCTATAAATTGCTGGATTAAAAGAACGATATTATGGTTTTTATCAAGTTGGCCGACCTCCTTACCAAACAAGCTAAGTGTGCCTACTAGTCTGACACATTAGGCACAGCCCATGCCCAGTGAGGCATTGCCCGTGGTGGTCCCAAAAATCCGCTCCACCGATCTTGTCATCAAGTACATGTAGGAAAGTTAACCACGGGGGAGGGGCGTGTTTGGTAAGACACGGGGCATGTTCACCTCATCGAGGGGACATTGTGGTTTTTTCTTCTCAACTTTGCTCGTTTACTTGTCCATTAGCCCGATTGTTCTTGGAAATTCATTTTAAACATATAAAGCATAAATTGTAACTATAGTTCCCAAGAACCAATATAGAATGGAGTTTAACTTATGTATAATTAGTGTGCGTACATCAAGGGTTTTTTTTATTGTTTATTTGAAATTCATATTTTATATTTAATTATTATTTAAATTGTATATGTTAATTGGGTCATTGGCCAATTTTTAAATTGATATTATGCAGTTCTCTTTAATATAACGTTTGTACCAATTGCCCAATTCAATTGGGTTTGGTATTTAATAATTCGTATAGTTTCTTTAAAAGTTTTATATAAAAAAGGTTATTTATCAAAAAATAAAAATAAAAAATAAATAAGAGAGAGAGATAGAGGGAGTTAATTGCATAAATCTCCTCCATGATGAACACCGTTTTTTAGGAATCAACCCCGTGGAGGATTTTTCACAGGTATCAACACTCTTTTGTAATTGGAACCGGCCGTTAGTTCCAAAGTTAGTTTTCCTGTGAAAAGACTCTAATACCCTTGCAATCTGCAACCCTATGGTATGTTATATGCAATTTGCACCCTATTTATGTTAAACGTTTTCCCTCCAAATGTAACAACTAAATTTTGACTTTCATTGTTTGACTTTCTATGACCCGTTGACTTTCAATTTAAGTTGCTTATTACACTCAAATTAATATAAACAAAACTAATGTTGATTATCTAAATGGTTAAGTGCTTAAGCATATTAAACACACGGTTTGACTATCCTAAGTCAAACTGTTTATTTGTACAAGACACATTTACAGGCACATACATACACATACAGAAGCATACACACTCATACGCTTACAGAAACAGACACATACACACAGTCACACACATACATATACATACATAACAGACTCATATATAACACACACATGTGAATCGATAGTTATGCCCCTGCAGAAATGAAAAGACACGCACCCCCTCACATACACACACGGACACATACACACACAAACACATATATGCATACACGCACAGTCATACACAAGCATGCATACATATATTATATACACAGGCATATAGGAGCGGACATATAGAGAAACAAATAGATACATGCATATATAACATACACATTGAGTACCCCATTGATCACATTGACACCATTACACAGTCAGACATACATGTGAAAAGACAGTTATGCCCCTACATATATACATATACAAACATTGCTTACAAAGTCAAACGGTTGACTGTTTTAACTTAACTAATCAGTTTGTTGACGTTCTACCAATGTGAAAAGACACTTATGCAGTTATGCCCCATGCACAAATATGTACTAATTATACATAGAAATTCATACTAATTATACACACTGAATTATACATACTGTGTGTGTATGTATGACTAACTGTTTTATGCTACCAAAGTCAAACATTTGACTACTTAACTAAAGAGTTTAGTGTTGTTCTACTATTGTGAAAAGACATAGATGCACCGGCACAACACACTCATGCATACACACACTTAGACAATGTCACCATTTATCATCCTTATACCTACAATCGTATATACAACTGTAGATACAATCTCTTAAGACGTCTATATACACTATACAATCATACATACATATATACAGATCATAACATCAATGCAATTCAAATTCATAACCATTAACCAATATTGGCCACATAACATCCACTTCTAGTGAAAAAGCAGCATATAGGGGCGTTGTGAATGATGTTTAATCGGGAAAGTTTAGTTTTTTTGTGCTAACGTCGTTGCAGTTTACTTGTCAAGTGACCCAATATATTATTTCTCGTTTTAAGAACAAGTAGTTTTTGGGACAATCGGGTGCTTCACAAAGTCGGATTTTGACAATTTTACTAATATGAAGTAGTAGTGTTTCCGGAAAGAATCTGTTGTTAAAATCAATGTAATCTGAAGTAGAATATATTGTAAATTATATGTTTTAAGCAGCAAAACACTTACCTTAACATGCCTATAACTGTTCACAGTAATATCCACTCTTTATATATCCTAAACTCTATATTGGGAATAACTGATACCTTTGGTGAAATGCATTTAATTTTAGTTATGAAAGTAACGAGTTAAATGACAAGCTGCATACACATACAGGTACCTGCTTATATCTCTGTCTATGCGTGCAGCGTGCTTATCAATAGGCTGAATTGGCATAATCACAAGATGAGAAACAAAATAAGATGTCTCTCAAACAGAGCTATTTTCATTACTAAAGCAGAACAGTATATATATATATATAGATATATATTTTGCATAAGCTAACTAGGCAGAATGCGAAACTAAACAGACTCATCCAGAAAATCTGAAAAACAACATAAGACTGACTAACGTTGTTTCACAAGATACAAGTCATGACTAAGTTGGGGTCGACTTTTCATTCTCTGCATGAAGTTTTCAACATGAATGTCTCGGACGAGAAGTATCAGCGCATAGCCTCTCTCTGGTGATGGATCCCCTGGATTTGCCCCAAAGGCAAAAGCGATGAGACCTGTTTGTAAGTTAGTTTTCCAACATCTTCATCTTCCCCTACACCTGCTGCCCTCATCACAAGATCCATCAACACCGAAAACGAGTTTAAATCCGAAGGGATCTCTAGCGGATATGCTCTTTCACCGATTCCCTCATACTCAAATGCATTGTATCCTGATCCTTCCATCTGCCCCCAGTGTGAACCAACAACCGTATCTTCTTTTCGTCTTGCATTATCTGAAAAAGAAGAAAGAATATTATCATAAAAAATAACCACAAGAATATAAGAAACAAGTGCTGGTGATTACCTTCTGCTTTTTAGTTTTCTATTTGATTTTGATTATTTGTCATGTGTGTGTTTGGTAGCATATATATAAAAAGAGTAAAAAAAGTCATTTTAAAAATCGATCACTAACTTACCGGGGTAGAGCGATCCACATTTAATAAAATAACTCTTGAAATCCTCTCAATAACTACTTCATCCTTTTGCTCATCAAACTGTAACAAGATTTTAAATGTTAAAAACCTGATCATAATTCATAAAGCTTTTTAAAAACAATAAAATGATGTTAAAATGAACAAATAATAAAAAGTTACCAATTCACGCACAAAGTCTGTTCCTTCTTTCACCTTGAGGCTCATAATCTTGAACTTCACCTTACTCCTTTGATCCGACTGTTTTTTGTTCTTATCCGGTAGCTCAACACGCTTGAAAACTGTTATCAGTTTATGTCAGTCAATTAACCACACATATGTTATGAATTATGATCTATGCAAATACAAAATCATAATCATTACCTGTAGCAATGGGGCTTTCGCCAGGAGCCAGAACACCACTGGGAGGTCGCATATAGCAGCTCTTAGGTGCAGTCGTTTGAATCTAAAGGATCTGAAACAGAAAATACAACAAGATAGTTTATTTCCTGATGTCATTTCATAAATCAATTGGCTTAGAAATTGAAGTTAAACTGTTTGAGAATTGAGAAACCTTGAAAGCAACATGAGAATTGCTATGGCTCTTAACCGAACAGCACTCCTAACCTGTTTACCAGTCTCATCTGCAACACCAAAGACTATGGCAAAAAATCAGATCAGTGTAATTTGACGTGTAAATGAGCCAAGCCGCTCGCAAGCTACTCGAGATTGGTTCGCAAAAAACTCGAATCGAGCTGCGCTTAAACGAGTTTGAGCCTAAAATAAGTTTGTTTAATGATCGCGCCCGAGCTATCCCTATCGAGCTTGAGCCGGCTCACGAACCTAAATGAGCCTATTATTTATATAACTTTTATATAGTATGTTTAATATATATTTGTTTAATAATTATAATTATGCATAAAGATATGATAAATATAATTAAATATTACATATTGTGTTATATATATATAATTACAACTAACTCAGCCCTTGCCATCAAGAACACTTTTGCTGTGTCCCAACAACAATGGAATGAAGTGCAGTTAATAGGTATCAAACAATACGTATGAATATCCCACCGCCTCTGCGAATTTTTCAAATTACTTGCAGAAACCAAAACTGAGCTTGCAGAACTTACACACCATATCTATCAATAAGTAACCTAGGTAATACAACTCATCATTGATAATTATCATCTAAACGCATAGACATATACTCCTCCTATTTAACAACATCTTGCAGGGATGTCTGATTTCAAATGCTACTTAAGAAAACCAAGGTTAGGGATAGTTCCGTAATTTGACATCTAAATCTCTAGTTTCAACATAAGCTTGCAACAAATTTTAATTATTTTAATCAAGCAGTTTATTCAATGCTTCTTCATCTCTGGTATTGGTTGTAATGCGAACATAATTTCAAAATATTCACCAGCATCACTAGACTTACCTGTGATACCTAAGCCTCTTAACAACAAATCTTGTATTTATAGCCATTTGATTAGACTATAAAGTTGGCTAGCTCAAACTCTTAACTGACTTCTAACAGCTATTAACAGCATTAACTGCTGCTGTTAAGTACATTTCATTTTTGCTTAAAATATTCACGCTCGAGATGTTAAAATAAAGCTCGAAACAATCGAGCCTGAGAAGTTGAGCCTAGTTGAATCTACCAGAGCTTAAACAAGCTCGAGCCTAAAAATAAGCTTGTTTAATAATCAAGCCCGAGCCGGCTAGCAGGCTAGTTAGTTAACCTAAAGGAGCACCTATTATTTATATAACTTTTATATAGTCTGCTTAATATATATTTGTTTAATAATTATAATTATACATAAAAATATGATTAAATAATACATAGTGTGTTACAGGCCTAACATTGTTCATAGTTCATCCCTAAGATCTAATAACAACCGCTTGATTTTCAGCATTATCAGGAGGCATTAATATCATAATAAAATAATATACAATCAAATCAAATAATATTTGAAATGACGTCGTAAATTTTACGAAATACTGACACGTCGGTGGCGTCTGCTTGGCAGAAGCCAATATCATCCTTGAGGTTTGATCAATTATGTGACGTTAGTCTCAAAAGTTTTGTTTTTGCAACTGAACCATCGAGGTTTCCCACTTTTTGCTAACTTTTCACGTTAAGTCAGGGGTAATACCGTCTTCTCAATTTATTTATTATTTATTACTTATTTAAAGCTTTAAACAAAAACTTAATTAAATTATATTACCCACCCCCAACCCGTTAGCCTTCTTTCCAGGCATACAACCACCGTCTCTATTTCTTTTCCGGCGAGCTATTTTCCAGCCTACCCCCACCAGTTAACTCCCAATCAGTGTTTGGCGGTTTTAATTGCAGATGGAAGACAATTTTCGTATAAAGCATGATTCCCCAATTGTACATGATTCCTAGTTGTTAGCATTGTTAATGATGCGCAATAGTAACCGGAGTTAATGAAGATGGTGAACAGGGTGTGTAGTGGTTAAAAACTAATAAAATAATAAATAAACTGAAAAGACTATTTTACCCTTTACTTAACTATAAAATTTATTTGGACGTAACTGGCAGAACGTGAGAAACCTCGATGGTCCAGTTACACAAAAAAAAAACTTTTTGAACTAAAGTAGCATAATTGACCAAACCTCGATGACAATTTTGGCACTTTACTCTAAAAATTATGAGGGAGCATGCCAAAGTATTAAAACTATGTATGAAGCAGACCAAATACGAGAAAATGTTGATGGAAAAGTCCAAACCTTTTCAAATATTGAGGGTGCAGGCTAAATTGTTTCTTAACTTTTCTTCTCAAAGTACAGTCTCCCAAGACTGTTTTTTTATATTTCCTACCTGGGCCGTACATATTTTAAAATTCTAGGAACATGGGTTTTTTAAAATTCATCTTGAGAGACGCATTTCAAAGACATTTGTTCTTAGGAGACGAAATTATTGTATTCCTTCTTATAAGTTGGATTTATTCTAATTCCGTCCACTCCGGTAATATTTATTTAAATTCCGTCTACACCGACATGATTTAACTTTCATCCGTCTACACCGGCAAGATTTTAATTAATAACTTTCTTTCCTTATTATATTTTGTTACATTGTTTATCATCCTCTTCTTCATCTTCTTACTCAAATTCTTCAACCTAACTAGACATGGAATTTGATAATGTTGTGGTTTGTTGTGGTGGTAATTGGCAAAACAATAATGGAATCTTTCACTATGTTCCAATAAACTGTAAGCGGGGTGGTGTCACTCTTGCTTCAAACGTCAACCACTCGAAGCTGATGGAATTACTTGAAGGTCGGTTTAAGGTAACACACATTTCACGATTATTATACAAGTTCTCATGGTACTCATATCCAGTTGATATATAAGATGACAATGACTTGTCGCTTTTCTTAAAACGGCATGAAAAGGCCCACAATTCTAAAATAGTGTTCGTGTATGTTGTTGGAGAACATGGTGATTGTATGCCAGAACCTATCGATGATTTGAATGTCCCTCGAAAACGATTTATACCATATTTGAATATATCAATTTATGAATATGGTGATTTTGGTGGCAGTGGATGTGTAGATCAACAATCTATTGATTTGAATGATGGTGGATGTGAATATACTAAACAATCTATTGATTTGAATGATAACCCACCATTACTTCTTGAAGATAGTTTTTCTAAATCAAAGAAAGGAAACAGTAGTAAATTTGTTTGTTCATCTTCGGATCCTTTTTTAAGGAAAGTGTTTATGAACAAAGACGAGCTGCAAGTTGAGCTAGGAATTGTGGCACTAACCGAGGGGTTTGAGTTTATAACTTCTAGATCTAATAAACAACGATTAGATGTGTGCAGTGGCGGACCCAGGATTTTTTGCTAATGGGGTCCCAGTTTTTTCGGTTTACAAAATTTTCGGGTCGGTCGTTATTTGGGTCGGGTCGATGCAAGGAACATAATAAAATACGGAAATATGGTGTCATTGGAAACAAGTAAGTAGAAAGAATCTATATTAGAAACTAGATAGAACATAGACTTTTAATTCATTTTTATTCATACCCGGAAAACATAAACATAAGTTACACACACACACACACACACATATAATCTTACATAAAGGACGAAAACATGAAAAACTAACTCTAACACAAATAAATGATTAATTATAGTATACATAAACAAGATAAATAATAAAAGAATATGCAAAATCCACGTTTATATATGTTGTATGGTGATAATGACTACACGGGAGAAACTAATGAAAGATATAAATGCCCTAACTAAATAACTAATATTGACAAGTATATAAAAAAAATTTAAAAAGCAACAAGAATAGAGCATGATGAGGCTTGAACTTGCAACCTCTCAAATGCAAAATAAGTGATTTTCCACTAGACCAATTCAACCTCTATTGTATGGGTTCCAAGTATTAATTTTTATGGGGTCCTTACAAAATTTAATATACCGTCTCTAAATAATTTTAAAAAACATTGGTGTTCCGGAAACCCGATAGGATCTATGTGGGTCCGCCCCTAGATGTGCGATGTAGGTCTGAAGGGTGTGAATGGTTTTTGCGATCACGAAGCATCAAAGATACTGAAGCATTTAATATAACGTCATTTAATGACGTTCATACATGTTCTAAGACGGAAATGCATCGTAATCATCGCAATTTTTATAAAAAAGTGGTGGCTCGTTTCATTAAGGATTTGATTAAGGGCAGCCTACGTAACCTTAAAGGGAAGGATGTTGTGAACATTATTGGTCAAATATTCATATCAAACTTATCATACAAGCAAGGTTGGAAAGGTAAAGTTTATGCCGAGAGTCTTTGTATTGGTTCCTTCGAGGATTCATTTGGTAAACTTCCGATATAGTGTCACAATTTAGAAATTGCCAATCCTGAAACTCGGACTCATATCTTAATAGATTATTTAAATTGTTTTGAAATGCTATTTATTGCCATTGGTGTTTCTATAAGTTATAAAATGCATTTATTAAATGTTTCTTATAAATTTAATTTTAGGTTTTGTTTAAGATGCATGTACATTTTTTCGTTTCAGATAAGAAGTTTTATTAGGTGTTTGCGTCCCGTGATTATAATCGATGGGGCGCATCTAAAGGGCAGTTTCAAAGAGACAATGTTTTTGGCGATCGGTATGGATGGTAACCACAAAATTTTTCCCATAGCCTACGGTGTAGGTAAGAAGGAAAGCGGTGAATCATGGACATGGTCTTTTACAAAACTAAGAGAGTGTGTCGGTGATCATCCAAACCTGGCAATAATTTCAGATTGGGCTAAGTCTATTGAGTTAGCGATAAGGAACGCGTTTCTGCTTGCGTATCATGGTTTTTGCTGTCGGCATTTTATGAGTCGACTGATGTAAAATTTATTTCGAAATGGTGATTCAAATGGATTGATTTTCGTTAATTGGAAATTCAAGCACCCAAATCGAAACATTGTTTCGTCGTTTGGATCACCATTTCGAGATAAGTTTTACATCTGTCGACTCGTATCCTTCTTCCGATCAAAAGCCCTAAAACATCGATTTGAAACTAGGAAAAAACTTAACGACGTTAAGTATTATTTAACGAATGACCATTGTGACAAAAATAGTTGAAAGGTGGGATCACTGGTAGTGATTTTCAAAGGTGTGATTATTATTGGGCAATACACAAAAGGTGAGATTATTAATTTCCAATTTTCCTATTTAAAATACATATAAGCTGATTCAAACTAATTAAAAGCTACTAAAATTGATTATGGCCTCATGCAGTAAAGCGGATGATGAAGATTCAGTTTAGGTATGTATTGACGAACACAACAAAATCCACCCTTAGGTGGGTCTACGAGGCATTAATCCACATCGCCCCTACAAAATCATAAAAATAACTGATTTAGCTACGACCATTACTTGGATTATTCTATTAGCAAACTGGAATTTAACAACCGACCAACGTTAACGAGAATGGCAGTTACCTGAGACAGCGTTGGTGTTGACAAACAAGTCCATTATTCACGCCATTTTGAATTGATGATGACGGTGAAGACGGGAATTAGGGTTGTAACTTGTTAAAAGGAGGGGGGTTTCTCGATGCGCCCCTCACTTTAACGTAAAGAAGTAACGAAGATGGATGGTTGGTTCCAATTGCAAAAAAGTGTTGACCATCGGGGTGATACCTTGAAAAATCCACCACGGGGTTGATTCCTGCAAAATGGTATTCACCACAAGGGTGATTTATGCAATTAACTCTTTTCATAATCAGTGGTTTCGATTTTTTTTTAATGATAATAGGTTCGTTCACGTAAAAATATGTGAGTTAATTCGTCAAATACGGTAAACAGAAATTAGATTGACACTAGCTCATGGTGTCATAACACCACCTATTTCAGCAACATCTGTATTAAACTCCCACGGATACGCATCACGTCAAAAGAGAAATAACTGACCCCCTCTTCTATCACACCTAGTAACATTTATTATCTAAGTTATTACACGCAATATAGAAACAAGATCTATAACGATCTACTCTTTCACTCTTAAAAAATCTAAGCAATTGCCAACAAGTCGTACATTCTCGCATTTCATTTAAAGCCATCAATAACTAATTCACACATTTTGGCATATCATGATCGCACCAAATTGCATGTATAAATCTATTTACGTCTTGGTATGCATACGCATGATTTAACGTTTTTATGTTTATTTTTTATCTGGTTTAACAGTCCCGTCGCAAAACAAACCGATCATAAACTCTCTATTTTGGGCCATCTATTCCAAAGCCCAATAATAATAATACCTTTAATTTCCCTCCAAATAACGAACGATATACATTCCTTCCAAAAAAAGCCCTAATTTTTCCCCCTCAACCTTTCAAATTGCCGATAACGCGATTCAACTTCCGGCACGTATTATCCCAATTCTTCTCTATAATCATAACCCTAACAAAGCCATATTAGAAACCCACTTAGCTTATGATTCACCTATCTTTTACCTTCAATTTTGCCGCCAATTAGGGCTTTTTTATGTGCCAATTCATTGCATTCATAACATTTACAACAAATTCGATCTGGGTTTATTGAAATTTGATCTGGGTTTGTGTTTTTTAGTTTGAACTTGATGGAGACTACCCCGGGTTCGGTATCGAAACGGTTGTTAAGAAAGAAACCGGCTTTGAGAAGCTACGATGAGAATCTGATGGATGATTTTTTAGAGAAACAGTTAGGCGGATCGAGTAGGAAGCGGTTTAGAACGAAGAAAGAGTTGGAGAAAGAAACCGAGAGGGAAGCGATGATAGCGCTTTCGTTAGGGTTTCCGATCGATGCGTTGCTTGAGGAAGAGATTCGGGCTAATGTTGTTAGTGAGTTAGATGGGAAGCAGCAGAACGATTATATCGTTGTTAGGAACCATATTTTATCGCGGTGGAGAGCTAACGTGCACGGGTGGCTTTCGAAAGGGCAGATTAGAGAAACGGTGAGTAACGAGTATGAACAGTTGATACATTCGGCGTATGATTTTCTGTTGTTTAATGGGTATATTAACTTTGGGGTTTCGCCGCCGTTCAAGGCGCAGATGCCCGAAGAAGCGACCGAAGGGTCGGTTATAATAATCGGTGCGGGCCTTGCGGGGTTGGCTGCGGCTCGACAGTTGTTAGCTTTTGGGTTTAAGGTGGTTGTGTTGGAAGGTAGGAACCGACCCGGTGGGAGGGTTTATACGCAAAAGATGGGGCAAAAGGGTAATTATGCTGCGGTGGATCTTGGTGGTAGTGTTATTACGGGTATTCATGCGAATCCGCTTGGTGTTTTGGCTCGTCAGCTGTCGATCCCGCTTCATAAAGTTAGAGATAAATGCCCGTTGTATGATCCAAAAGGTCAACCCGTTGGTGATGAAATTGATTCGAAAATAGAGTTTATTTTTAACCGGCTTTTAGACAAAGTCACGGAATTTAGACAAATTATGGGCAAATCAGCTGCTGATATATCGTTAGGCTCGGTTCTTGAAAAACTTGGACAGCTGTACACCGTCACAAAAACTCATGAGGAAAAACAGTTACTCGATTGGCATTTTGCGAATTTGGAATACGCGAACGCGGGTTGTCTTTCGAATCTTTCGGCTGCGTATTGGGACCAAGATGACCCGTATGAAATGGGCGGTGATCATTGTTTTCTTGCAGGCGGGAATTGGCGGTTAATCGAAGCATTATGTGATGGGGTTCCGATTTTTTATGAAAAAACTGTTCAAACGGTTCGGTATGGTAACGAGGGTGTTGAGGTTGTTTGTGGGGATCAAACGTATCAAGCGGATATGGTGTTGTGCACGGTTCCGCTTGGTGTGTTAAAGAAACGGGTTGTGAAGTTTGAACCTGAATTACCAGAAAGGAAACTTAAAGCGATTGATAAGTTGGGATTCGGGTTGTTGAATAAGGTTGCGATGGTGTTCCCGAATGTGTTTTGGGGTGAAGATTTGGATACGTTTGGGTGTCTTAGCGAGAACAGTAATACACGGGGCGAGTTTTTCTTGTTTTATAGTTATCATACGGTTTCTGGTGGTTCGGTTCTTGTTGCATTGGTTGCTGGTGAAGCTGCAACATCTTTTGAAACGACTCATCCGTCTACTTTACTGCATCGTGTTTTAAGCATCCTTCGAGGTACTAAAAGTTCATAATTACTTGCTCAATGGGTCAACATGGGCTCTCTTGGGGGGCTAAGTTGGGTTGACCCGCAGACACTTTTTTGTTCATTTTTCAAAAATATACATAGATTATTAATTTGTTATACTTGATTACCAAAAAAATAACATTACAGTATCATGATGATAATCTAAGTTTGTATGTGTTAAAAACAGACTTTGTCTAACTGAATCGAATGCAACTGATTAAACCAGTTTATTCGGATCAGTTATTTGGTTAAACTGGTTATTATTCGGTTTATCATGTTGAATTCGCTTCGGTTTTCAGAATAAGCAAGATTTGCCAAGTTGATAACCGAAAACTGAACTCACAATTCGGGTACAGTTAAGAACCAAACCAAAAACCGAATTCACAATTTGGTTTGGTTTTCAGTTTTTTTGGATTTCCCTAATTTGGCTCGTTAATTTTAGCTAAGTTTTTGTTATTTGACCCATCTAAGATAAACACAACCACCATTGACCCGCTATAAGTAAATAGAGAGAACAATTTCTAAGTTCATTTTTTGACCTCTAGAGGTAGCAAGATTGTCGGGCCCGGTGAGTCGGGTAACTGTCAAAACGGATTTGGGTTGAAACTTGAAATGTGTCATTTTTTAGTACCTATTTTGGGGGTCAGTATTCAATGAGTTATTTTTTATTACAAATCATAGGATTATAGTATTATGCTAAATCTTCGAATAAAACAATAAACGAGGTCTTATGCATCGGAAGTAGACATCAGGTGACCTTCAACGTGTTGGCCATGTTATTTTGGCTATGGTTTTATACCCGCTTGAGAATTAATAAAGTGGTAATCTTTAAGTTTGTTAATTTTGCGTTTTTTAATATTTTTTTCACAGGCATATACGGTCCAAAGGGTATTGATGTACCTGACCCCATCCAATCCGTTTGTACAAAATGGGGAAACGACCCTCTCTCTTACGGTTCATACTCTCATGTACGTGTGCACTCTTCGGGTAGCGATTATGACATACTCGCAGAAAACGTGGGAAACCGACTTTTCTTCGCAGGCGAAGCCACCAACCGCCAGCACCCTGCCACCATGCACGGTGCTTATCTAAGCGGCTTAAGAGAAGCTTCATGCATTTATAGAGCCACACGTGGCAGCACTAAACAAACTCATTTTAAGAAAAACAACCGAAAAATCGTTGGCGTTTGTGATATTCTTGTAAACCTGTTTAAATATCCCGATTTAAATTTTGGGAGTTTTCATTTCGTGTTTGACCCGTCAAATGTAGACCCTAAGTCATCTGGGATTCTGATGGTTACGATCGATAGTAGTTCAAAAGAGACGTGTAATGATAATGGGAAAGTCAACGATGGTCAACCTTTGAAGCTTTATACGGTTATATCGCGTGGACAGGCGAATGAGCTGGAATCGGTTGAAGGTGGTGAAAGTCGGATGGTGTATTTGTATAAAAGCCTCGGGTTGAAATTAATGGGATTGGACCGTTTTGCCCTCCAAGCAAATTCTTTGATTTCTAGTATTGCTTCGAAAAGAGGGAGGGTGAGAAACCGGCTTGTTTCGTACACATGATACACAAGCTTTGAGTCTTCTTGTTTGTTGTAAGCACACATGTTGTTTTGAAGTCAAACTTTTTAAGGTTTGACTTATGTGCGACGGGTTGTGACTTGTGACCGGTTTGGGTGTTTTGAAGGATGAATCGACATGAGCGATAGCGTCATTGATATGACTGATGGCATTGAAATGGTGGTGGTTTTCATGTATACTGTCTCATGGATTTTGTTTTTTTCTTTTTTTTGGTTCTCATCAACTGTAATCATCCTTGTAAACTCTTTTTTTTTTCTTTTTCATCCTGTGAAAACATTTGGATGCAAAAAAAGAAACAAATTAAACTAGTTGTTGACATGTTTTTATGTTATCGGTCTAGGTTTCGGGTATTCTCTCGGGTTTGCACAACCCTAGTTTTGAAGAGAGAGAAATGAATATGGTTTTGACGGTTATGTAACCTTTTATCACTTAATGTTTACTTTTAAAATAAGAAGTAAAAGTGTTTATATGATTCTCATAATATTAAAATTGGCTTTATACGTATGAAATTTCAAATTAAAAAATCTCGTATTTGAAGGTTTCAACGCTTTAGTAACTTATGAAACCAAATCTTTTCTATTAAGCTATTAACATAGGTAAACATTTCATAATGACGAGGTAATGACCAATGTGGTTTACTGTTGTTCAGAGATTAGGATGGTGGTTTAGATGAGAAAATATATTCTCCTTAAAAAGAACCGACTAGCTTACCGGAGTTATGAACATTCTGCTCATATTAATATTGTTACAAGCATACGATTTAAAGGGAAATAACGGGATATGTTGATGTGAGTACTTGCCCCTAATCATACAAGGAAAGCGTAAATCACCTTGTATATATAAACCCTAGAACAAAATGAGATGCAGTAAACCAAATTTATTTAGATTCAATTTATGATGATTATAGAAAAAAATATATAAAGACACAAAATAGATATTTGGATTCAACAATGTATGAATATATTTGGATTAAGGGTCTCTTTAATCCGTATTAAGGAAAAGTGAAACCCTAATAACTTCTAATAAAGATCACGTGTATGTTATATACCTAAAATAGTAAACTCGAATCGCTATTAAAATATAAAGATTATAATTACTATAATAAGATTTCTAATTTAACTTTGCGAGTTAAAAAGCTATACGTTTAAATCTTCTTGTTCGTAGTTGGATTACCAACCACAGCAACCAAATTGATAATTTTAAACGGAGTTTGTTTTTACAAAAATTAAACATGTCTTGCATTAGAGGCTACCATGTTGTGAAAGACACGTTTGGTGGCCAAACATGTCGTCGTGTTTAGGCAAACATGTTGTGAAAGACGCGTTAAGGCCAAAAATGTTGTGAAAGACGCGTTGAGATCAAACATGTCGTCAAAGACGTGTTTATAAGGGACATTTCTGAAAACTTTTATTTATGGGGACAAAATTGGAATCTCTCTCTATTTATAAGACATTTTGAGAAATTTCCCTTTTTTAAAGCTTGGCTTGTCAGTTATTTTTTCAAGCTTGGGTTTGGCTCGTTTATTATTTATTTATTAATTTATATATGCATTTAATTAGTTTTATATATTTTTAGAAAAACTTTAAAAAGCCACAACTTGGCTCGAGGTCATGTACTACCTTTAACGAGTGTAACATCTCGAGAATACCCTGTTCAATTTTGGACCAAAAGTGACAATTCTGAAACATAGAGGGTTAAAAATGAAAAATTTGGTTTTCTAGACCCATCGCGTTACGCGATACCCCATTAAGTAATCGGGGCCACGTGGCCAACCATGTGTCAACACGTGGCATCACCTCATCAATTGCGGCGTCGCGCTACGCGACGGCCTAAGGGAAAAGGGCATCGCGCTACACGACGATCCCTAAAACTCAACTATAAAAGGAGGGCTACGGGTTGAAGCTCATTCATCCCTCATTCACCATCACTTTCACATAGTTAGCATTGGAGTACGTGCCCGAGTGCTGTGTAGTTCCGAGGCTCTATTTTCTTGAAGTTCGTGCAAGTATTGAAGTTATAACGAGCTGTAGAGCAAATAAGCGAGTTAGAAGTGAAGTTCTGCCAATTAAGCAATCATTCTGCCTTAGCATAAGTATCCCGAGCATTCACTAAGGTAGAATCTAAGTTTAAGTTGTTTCAATTAGACTCAGTCAAGGCTATGGCCTTTAACCTTGAAAGTATTCTCAAAAGCATTCATGAACAGATTTCAATCAAACATTATTTTTATAAATATAATGTTATACAAAACTATATTTTGACGGGCATGTAGTAACTGAAAAGGGGATATCATTAGTAGACTCTTCTTGCCTAAGGTAAGTAATTCGTACACATCCCAATCAACCGCGGGACCTGTTTACTTACCTGGAGAAGTTTGCCAACGTGATAAACCCTATTAGGCCAAAGCATGCTATACCAAACTTCGCACTAATACAATCATGATTTCAAAACATTCACAAACCTAATCAAGGTTAAAAACCAGACTTAAAGTCTGTAGTCTAATCAAGAAACACCATCAAGGTGATCATTCAAACCTATTTGTTTATAGGTTGACAATCATTCGCAATCAAGAAAGGTTTTCAAACAATCATATCATCGATACAGGTGAATACGTTAAACCTCTATAAACAGTCAAACATATTTATACTCTATAAGATAGACAGGTTGTTTGTCTTATTAAGTCAGTCAAACATTTGCATGAGATTACGCGATCTCTAAAACATTGTAATACAAGTTAGAGAATAAAACAACTCAGACCAAATTCACATGTGTCTGGATCCAAACATAACCGTTAAGCCTAAACAGTCAAAAGCTACGTGGCCGCAGGCTAATGGTCATATATAGTTTCTCCGGTATGGGCTACGTGGCTCGGAGACTTGTGTGTGTAGGGCAGTGTTACAAATACCAGGTATAGCAATATATCTGCTGAGCTTGTCAAGAAAACAATATTTGTATTATGATTGTTATTTAAATGCTTTTAGAGTCATAACGATTCACCAGCACATAGCTGACGTATTTTAATCCCACCTGCAGATAACTAAGTTTGATGATTACTAGATACAAGGATTAGAGACATCCCGGAGATTGAAGTCTGCTTACTTTTTTTGATATACAAATCATTGTAATATTTAATAACAATATTTTCCAACTTGGGTATTTAAGTCCCAAGTAAATTTTCAATGTAAATTAATATTATATTAAACCTTTAAGTCTTCTGTTAAAATTAACCCATAACTCTGATACATTTACAAAACAGGTACCAACTATTGGTCACACTTCTAGGCCCTAAGTTGGGGTGTGACAATGAGCCAAAGCTTGGCTGGATAATGTAAAACCAATACACAGAAGTCTTAGAGAGGGACACCTTAAAAACACACAAAGCTTGAGTTCGGGCTCGATAACTTAACGAGCTCTATTTGAGGCTTGGGCTCAACTCGAGCTCGCAAAAGCTCGGCTTGTTTTGAGTTTTTAGCATCGATCTGAGCTTGAGTAGCTCGTGAGCGGCTCGGCTCATTTACGCCATACTTTTTTTCCCCTAAGAACGAACTCTAGCTAAAGTTATAATTAATTCGGTCGTTGCGGTTAGTAATCCAGCTCCAAAGTTTAAATTTCCTCTTTGTTCCCTTACTAACCCGTCATTGCCGCTATGTTAGATGTTCGAAACGACATGTTTCTAAACTTGTCATCTCACTGCTATGTTAGTTCAAAACACGTCGCCTCCCCGTCATGTTAGCTCAAAATCCATCACCTCCCCCCATATTAGCTTAAAATTAAATCTAATGAATCTTAGTTAAAAATATATATCTAAACAATGTACACATAAAATAATTTTGATGGTATTCATGAATTTTCTTAATCATATTATTATTCAAAATATAATACACAAGAACTTAATAAACCAATAAAATTAAAAATATTCAAATATTTTTAAAATTAGTTAAGGATCCATGTTTTTAGTAAGGATAAGCTAGAATCTTTTATCTAACATAGCGAAGAGTTATGAGCTAACATGGTTGAGAGTCAACATGTTTTGAGCTAACATAGCTAGGATGCAACGAGTTTAAACATATGTCGACTTAAACTTCTAACATAGTGACATCGACGAGTTAGTAAGGGAAATAAAGAGAGAATTTAAATTCTGAGAGGATATATTTGGAATCTATTTCTAAAAACTGTCGTGCTCAAAACGCTAACAAGTCATAAGTCTAAACGAGCCGAGCTTATAAAACCCATTCTTTTAACTTCCAGTTGACAAAGCTCAAAGTTTTATTTGAGCAAAAATGAATGCAATCTTATCCTTCACTACAACACCCACAGCCCACTTCAAATTCAAAGCAATAAAAAACCCGATACTGCCATTACAATCAGCCTCAAGAATCACCACAATACACAACACCCACCAACACTCAACTCCGTTGTTCGCCCCAGAGGTTCAATTTGGAACCCATTTTGTCTGATTTGCGAAACTGGCAACATAAATATAACTGTGGGTTGTTTAAATTGCAGGTTGAAAGTGCTGTTGATGCATTGTATCCTGAATTCAGAGCCGTTGATAACCTTGTGGCGTGTAATACGTCTAGAGTTCTTAAAGCGTTTCAGAATGTAAAGAAACACTAATCGACCCCGGGCAGATTACGGATAATCTGGGGGTTAAATAGATGTTTCCCACGAGGGGTTAGACCCAGCAAAGATGGTTCTTCTGATAACCTGCAAAACAGACACCGTGAGCTCGTCACTGAGAAGGGGGGGTACCTCCTTGTGACCACCCTCCGGCGTGAGAATCAGACTAGATTGCTCTTGAATATAAGTGTATATTAAGAGATTGCTAGAGCAGATATCAGGTATAAGATGTAAGATACAAGATAAGATGAGATGATCATACCATTTGGGGTATTTATAGCCGAAGGTAGGTTTCCAAGAGGGTATAGCCGGCTGAATAGTATTTCTGTTCTACCAACTGTGGCCTACGCACGTGCCATGCTGGCAGTTGGTGGGTAGGCAGCGGCTGACAATGACCAGGCCTGCTGTGCACTATTCCTTTTCCACCAACTGCAGGCTATGCACGTGGTATGACAGGAGTTGGTGAGTAGGTAGCGGCTAATAGTGACATACAGTACAAGAGCATGCTGCTCGCCATACTGTTGTCAATGAGCTGTCGTATCTTTGGTCAGATCTTTTGCCCATACCTCGTCAGGTACAGTATAAAAGATCTTCCAGTATCGTACGGACTGGCTCATTTGGGCGGGAGTATTCCCCCTCCCGCCTTTGTGCGGGAGTGTTCCCGGCTTGTTCATTCCTTCAGGTGACATTACTGAATTATTATGAGTTAAGTACCTTGTGCGTGTAGCCTTGCTGCGCGGGTAGCCTTCCTTGATGGCTGGTATCCGTAGCTGCGGGAACAGGCGGAGTACTTGGAAACCATTGGGAGGCTTTTCCTGCGGGAACAACTTGCGTACTGCGCGTAAGGACGTCACGTCTCTGAGCATGGTGGGTCATGCCGATCCAGTTGGTTTCTGCGCAGACGTCTCTCTTTGAGGTGAGTCTTGCGAGTTCAACTGGGCTCTGCTGGGACCTACCTCTTCAAGTCCCCCCAGTCCAATGTTCTTCTCATGAATGTTTAATAAAGTGAGGTGAACTTTTGGACTTAAGCAAAGGGTTTTTGAAAAGGGTTTAGTTTTAAGGTTTTCCATGGGGATTCTTCCCGCGGAAGTCCTAATGTCACTTGCAGAAATTCCCGACTTTCCTGCTTGATCTTTGGGTATGATGCGGGTAGGTCTGTAACCTCCTCGCAAGTCAGGAGCGTTGAGTCCTAGTTGTGTGGATTCTCCATGAGGTTTTGGTAGTTTTGAACATAGTGATCAATTATATTAAAACCACCAATTCCATCTTGAAGCTTCAAACAATCTAGTTCTCGACGTTCCCGCTATGCGGGATGTTATTCCCGTTTCCGCAAGCATGGCCCAGAAGATCCTTCTTGGTTTCATTTCCCTGCGGAGTGCTAGGTATGTGAAGGGTTTTGCCTTGACACTGTACCCGCACTCGTCTTATAGTTACTTTACTTCCAAGGTATTCCTGGCGTCAAGTCCCTGCAGGTGCTAGGTATGTGAAGGGTTTTGCCTTGACACTGTACCCGCACCCGTCTTATAGTTACTTGGTTGCCGAGGTATTCTTGGCTTCAATTCCCTGCGGGTGCTAAGTATGTGAAGGGTTTTGCCTTGACACTGTACCCGCACCCGTCTTATAGTTACTTGGTTGCCAAGGTAAGGGGTATTTTCCCGCTTACTTTTGAATCTTTGGGACTTACGTTATAAACGTTACATGACTTGCGCATGCATATTTTAGTTTTAGCAATTTTCCCAGTGTTTTGGATAAGTTAACCGTTCGACGCGCGGTTGTTAATAGGTTAGTGTTCAGTTTCCTCTTATCATGATTCGTGCGGATAGACCGGCACTTTCATTTAGTGGGATGACTGAACTTTACCTTTAACTGACCTGCGTGAAGGTTTGCCGTTTTTTGGGTTTATGCGGGTTTTACCGCCTTCCCCACGCAACGGCTTTCTTTCACACTTATGTATGCAGTGAAGACCGGCATATCCGCGTGGAAAATTAAAGTATAAATGTAAAATCATCAGCGTCGATGTTCTAAGGAGAATCATTTCCATAGAAGTGGCTCTGGGCCTTTATAAATTTGGAATTGATCTACATGTAACATTTGCGTAATTGAGCTCCGTTCCATGTTCGTGGGACAGGAGTGCCATCGAGCCTTTCGAGCCGGTATGCGCCCTTTCCCAGAACTTCTTTGATAACGTACGGACCTCCCCAGACAGGGGCCAGCTTTCCTGGGCGCTCTTGGTTCGAAGCCTCGTTGTTACGCAATATGTAGTCTCCTACATTGAAGTTGCAGAGTTTTACCCGCGTGTTGTAGTACTTTTGCATTTGTCGTTTGTAGTTCTCTTCAAGCGCTGCGGCCAAGTCTCTGCGTTCCTCGGTTAGCATAAGGTCTAACCGTCTTTCCGCATCATTGTCCTCTGGTTGAATCATGACCCTTGGTGAGGGTAGACCAATTTCGACCTGGACCATGGCTTCAGTGCCATAAGCGAGGCTGAATGGGGTTTCTCCCGTACTTGCCTTTTTCATCGTTCTGTGTGCCCAAAGTACGTGTGGAACTTCGTCCACCCAGCCGGATCTATGCTCCAATAGTCTTCTCTTTATGCCGTCGACGATGCTCCTATTTGCTCTTTCCACCTCACCATTACCCTGCGGGTGCGCCACTGAGGTAAAGGTGTGGGTGATTTGAAGTTCTTTAAGCCACTGTTGTAGCTTCTTGTCAGCAAAATTGGTGCCGTTATCGCTCACCAAATTCTGTGGAAGCCCGAAACGACAAATAATAAATTCCCAAATGAATTTTTTGATATGTTTTGCGGTCGTTTGAGCTAAGGGTTTTGCCTCTATCCACTTGGTGAAGTAGTCAATGGCGACCACTAGAAACTGGACGTTCCCTGCTGCTGTGGGAAATGGGCCTGTCACGTCGATGGCCCACTTCTGAAATGGCCATGCAGAGGTGACTGGAACAAGTTCATTCTTCGGGCGATGCGTGTTGGGTGCGTAGAGCTGACAAGACCTGCACTTTCTGATGTATGCCAGCGCATCCGTATGCATCCCCGGCCAAAAGTATCCCGCGTTGTTTAGCTTAGCTACAACTGCGCGTGGACCTGCATGTATCCCACAGATGCCTTCGTGTACTTCCCTTAGGAGGTAGTTGGCATCTTGGTCGTCAACGCATCTGAGGAGGGGGCCAAGAAAGTTTCGTCTGTAAAGGATGTCATCGATGAGTTGATAGTTCAGTGCTTTACAGCGTAGTTTTCTTGCCTGTGTTTTTGACTCTGGTAGTATACCGCCGCAAGGTAATTTATTATTGGTGTCATCCACGTTTCTGTGCCGGTTTGGATGACACAGACTTCCTTGTGTGGGACTGATGGTGCTCCAAGGAGTTTAATGCGGATGTCCTTTCCCAAGTGGGTGAAAGCCAATGACGCAAGCTTGCTTAACGCATCCGCAGATTTGTTTTCGCTACGCTTGACGTGTATGACTTTACAATCATTAAAATCGCGCATGAGGGTTTTTGCTTGTGCGAGGTACAGGGCCATTGTGTCGTTCACAGGCCGTGTACGTCCCGTTTATCTGATTGGCTACTAACATGGAATCCACATGGGCTTCCAAGTTCTTTACTCCCATTTTACGCGCAATCCTTAACCCGGCCAAGAATGCTTCATACTCAGCTTCGTTATTCGTACTTGGAAAGTCTAGTCGAATAGCGTAAGTGTATTCTTGGCCTGCTGGGTTGGTTAGTTTTAACCCTGCGCCTGAGCCCTCGTTGCTGGCCGCTCCATCAGTGTAAAGTCGCCAGACATCATCGATGTCTTGTGCTGGAGAGGGTTGAGCCTCGTCCTGGCATTCTTTCTCCCAGCGATGCGGGACTTTAGCAATAAAGTCGGCCAAGACCTGGCCTTTTATGGCTGGCCTTGGCTTGTACTTTATCGCGTATTCTCCCAATTCTATTGCCCATTTGGCTAGGCGTCCCGACAGTTCAGGTTTGCCTAAAACGTTTGCAAGTTTAAAGTTGGTGAGAATAGTGATTGGGTGACCTTGGAAATATCGTCTTAGCCTGCGTGAAGCCTGTACAAGTGCTAAGACTAATTTTTCCAGGGTAGAGTACCGAGTTTCGACGTCTGTTAGGAGACGGCTAACATAGTAGATTGGCATCTGGATGCCTTTTCGCTCGACTAACAGGACGGCCCCCGGTTGCTCTATCTGTGGCGGAGAGGTATAGGATTAATTCCTCTCCCGCTTCTGGTGCTGTGAGCGTCGGAGTTCTGTCACCACCCTCAAAATCCACTAACGGAGTTTTACCGTCAGAGGGTGTGAACTGGCAGGATCGGAATCATTAGTTATAATCAAACCAAAGAAAAACGTTTAAATGTAAATAAGTGCGGAAGCGTAAAACCTTAATTCAAAAGTTGCGTCAAGCAGGACGACTTAAAACCAAATGTAACTGTTAAAAATTAAGTTTGCAGAATAAAGATGGTTTCAATTAATGCATGCTCCTAAACCGCGCGCCCGCCTCGGCTACCTGAGAATAACATACTAAAAGTGTCAACACAAGGTTGGTGAGTTCACAAGTTAAATAAGATAAATCGTTTAGCGTTTTGCGTAACCTCGTTACGACGATTCAGTGTTTTGCGTAACCACGTTACGACGTTTAAGTGTTGCGTAACCACGTTACGGCGTTTAAGTGTTGCGTAACCCCGTTACGACGTTTAAGTGTTGTGTAACCACGTTACAACGTTTAAGTGTTTTGCATTACCAGATAGTGTTATGTCAAATTATATATCGATAGGTAGCTAATCTATACAACAAGTATCGCTAAGTGGTTCGCGACCGAAGCTGACTGTTTATCAAGTGCCCGTCACCAGGTCAATCCAGACCATGGTAAGTGTTAGCCAAAATTACACCCACTCAACCTCCAGTTGAGCTTAACGTCGGGTGGGGTTTGTCAAACCCAGTAGTACTACTCAACAGTGACTCGCTATTCCAAATATTAACCGGTCCGATGTGTGGACTTCAAATGTTACGTTTGCCGCTTAGCCTTTACAAGTGATATATAATTTATAACAAAATCTTAAATATGCGTTTATCTCAGAAAATGCGTTTATCGGAGTATGTTATCTCCCCCAAGTGAAAAACGTTTGAAAACAGTTCAAAGAGCGGGGTAAGTGAAACTCACTGTTTGCGAAGAATATCCCGATCTAGATCACCAAGTGATGTGCGTCGTAGAAACTCTCTAGCGTTCTAAATAACAAAGAGATTTTTCTAAGTATCGGTACGTTTAACGAGTCTCTAGACTCGGCACATAATACCTATGCACGTAACAGATTTCGTGTTTCGTTTGTGAATTGTGTGTGACTTAAATAAGTACAATTGTGATACGATACATGAGTGAGCAATTACTTTCGTGTCACGTACTAATAACATACTTTACTAGCAATTATTCCCGTAAGGCATTTTGGTCAACAAACAAAGATTAACTAACCATTATTCCCCATAAGGGCAATTTGGTCAATTCATGGCAATCAACTAACAACTATTCCCCGCAAGGGTATTTTGGTCAAAATACAACAATTATACAAAAACTATCATATTTCATGCATTCCTACACAACTCAGCAGCTAGTTTCGTTATGACAGAATTTCTACTTGAAAGATTGCACTAGTTCACCGATCATAACGTCTCAATTAATTCACCAAAAATCACCACAGAAGCATACATATCTTAGGTTTCCAGAACATATTTTATCTATTTTTATTCCACATATTTTTCCTATAATGACCAAAACATTACAGCAAACTCATATCAGTCAGATTCATGTGCAACAGAATGTTATTTGCAATTCCCATTAAACGAAAAATCCAATAAATGCAAGACCACTTGAGTTTGGTTCCTAACTCAATGAGTCAACTTCCAGAAGTGGAACCAACCCAATTGGTCTCGTAGTTCATGAGATATAACATTTACAACATAACCTAACAGCAGGTCTAACAGCTCAGCTTTGCATCACGTTTTTGTAAAATCATAAAAGTATACTTCCACTTATCCAAAAATTACGATTTATACTTTATAGAAACTAGACTCAACTAGTTTACTGCAGTACCCACAATCTCAATCAATTTTCACGTTTACACTTCGTTACATTCACTTAAACATCGTATATACATTCTGTCCAGAATCTGTTCACATCAAACTCAACATAATAACAATCTATGAACTATCATGCATCCATATAACCCTCTAGACACTATAACTACTATCCATGCATATCAATTACACCATACATACAAGATTAGGGTTTGTGTTTTAACTCAAATCAAAGACAACAATGAATCATGCAACAACATCAATCTAGTTATCAATCCATTATCCAACTAACAACAATCATATTAATCACATACATGCACATGATCGGTCCGATTAGGGTTTATACACAACCCATTAAACATCAAAATTAAACAACAAAGAGGTAAGAGGTGATCAAGTATACCTTCCTAGCACCTAGTTCTTGGATTAATCACTTGATTTGATGGTTGTGTGAGGGTGTTTGTGGACGGCAGCCGTGAGGGAGCAAGGAGGGAGAGAGAGGCCGATCGGGTGGGGGTGAATAGGTTAGGGTTTTATGAATAGGTTATATTTATAATACTATAAGTTACACTCTAGCCCCTAATCTTTCAAGTGTTACATCTCTAGCCTAAACTAGTTGGTTCTTGTTTCTTGTTTAACATTCCACATAACAATCAAGTAACACACATATATCTAACACATAATACTCACATAATTAGTGTTTTGACGTTTGTCGTTTATTTATCAATCGTTCGCAGTCAACTCGTTTGCGTTTCGGTGTAAATCCCGAAAGACTACACATGTAGTAAGTGTTAAGCGTCATTTAAACCCTAGTTTAAATGTAATGAAGTGTGCGTTATAGATTCAACGATCTTAAAGTTTGAATTGACGGAGTTGAGTTAACGGGGTTAACCTGAAATTGACGATTGTCACAAGTTCGATCAAGCGTGACCGAATTTCCTGAAAAGCTGCTTCCGCTTCTGGTGTCCAGCGGAAGTGGGTTTTCTTTAGACAGTTCTCAGCGTCGACACGAATGGGAACGACCTATCCGCATGATTTGCCAAGAAGCGGTTAAGTGCAACTAGGCGTCCGTTCAGTGTCTGAGCTTGCTTGATGGTAGTAGGTGATTCCATTTTGATAATGGCTTCGACATTTTCAGGGTTCGCTCTGAAGCCATCTTTTGTAACAATGACTCCTAAGAACTTCCCTTCTTCCATCCCAAAGGAACACTTGCTCGGGTTGAGCTTCATGTTTATCCTTCTGAGTGTGTTGAATGTCTTCTTCGATGTCTTTCAACATCGCTTCTGGGTCAAGGCTTTTGATGACCAGGTCATCCATGTATACTTCCAAGTTCCTCCCAATTTGGGCATGAAACTCTTTGTCCATTAGGCGTTGGTATGTGGACCCGGCATTCTAAGTCCGAATGGCATCATTTGATAACAAAATGTGCCATCGGGCGTCCGAAATGCGGTTTTGTCCTGATCGTCAACGGCCATGTGGATTTGATGGTACCCTTTATACGCATCAAGGAAGCATTTAAGGCGAAACGGTGCTAACGAATCTACCTTAAGATCAATTTCGGGTTACG